>NC_142483.1:41419621-41722651 GCF_049115385.1 Moschus berezovskii | reverse complement strand
GGAGCCTGTGCATGGCAACACAGACCGGGACCATCCAGTCCAGTCCCGTCGCTCAGTCGTGTCCAGCTCATTGTGACCCCATGGACTGCAGCACACCAGGCCTCCCTGTCCATCACCAACTCCCTGAGTTTACTTGAACTCATGTCCATTGAGTCAGTGATGCCATCCAACCATCTCATCCTCTGTCGTCCCCTTCTCTTCCTGCCCTCAATATTTCCCAGCATTAGGGTCTTTTCAAATGAGTCAGCTCTTCAAATCAGGTAGCCAAAGTATTGGAGTTTCAGCGTCAACATCAGTCCTTCCAGTGAATATTCAAGATGGATTTCCTTTAGGATGGACTGGTTGAATCTCCTTGCAGTCCAAGGAACTCTCAAGAGTCTTCTCCAATACCACGGTTCAAAAGCATCAATTCTTCAGCGCTCAGCTTTCTTTATAGTCCACCTCTCACATCCATACATGACCACTTGCAAAACCATAGCCTTGACTAGACAGACCTTTGTTGGCAAAATAATGTCTCTGTCTTTTAATATGCTTTCTAGGTTAGACATAATTTTTCTTTCAAGGAGCAAGTGTCTTTTAAATTCATGGTTGCAGTCACCATCTGCAGTGATTTTGGAGCCCAAAAAAATAAAGTCTGACACTGTTTCCCCATCTATTTTCCATGAAGTGATGGGGCCAGATGCCATGATCTTTGTTTTCTGAATGTTGAGCTTTAAGGCAACTTTTTCACTCTCCTCTTTCACTTTCATCAAGAGGCTCTTTAGTTCTTCTTCACTTTCTGCCATAAGGGTGGTGTCATCTGCATATCTGAGGTTATTGATATTTCTCCTGGCAATCTTGATTCCAGCTTGTGCTTCCTCCAGCCCAGCATTTCTCATGATGTACTTTGCATATAAGTTAAATAAGCAGGAACTATTTTAAATCCTAAAAGATGATGCTGTGAAAGTGCTGCACTCAATATGCCAGCAAATTTGGAAAACTCAGCAGTGGCCACAGGACTGGAAAATGTCAGTTTTCATTTCAATCCCTAAGAAAAGCAATGCCAAAGAATGCTCAAACTACCACACAATTGCACTCATCTCACACACTAGTAAAGTAATGCTCAAAATTCTCCAAGCCAGACTTCAACAGTATGTGAGCTGTGAACTTCCAGAAGTTAAAGCTGGATTTATAAAAGGCAGAGGAATCAGAGATCAAATTGTCAAGATTTACTGGATTATGAAAAAAGCAAGAAAGTTCCAGAAAAAAATCTACTTCTGCTTTATTGACTGTGCCAAAGCCTGACTGTGTGGATCACAACCAACTGTGGAAAATCCTTAACGAGATAGGATTACCAGACCACCTGACCTGCCTCTTGAGAAACCTATATGCAGGTCAGAAAGCAGCAGTTAGAACTGGACATGGAAAAGCAGACTGGTTCCAATTTGGGAATGTAGTATGTCAAGGCCACCCTACTTATTTAACTTATATGCAGAGACCCAGTACAGCCATTGATAAAGACTACCTGAGAGCTATCACATGAAGTAGGGCCTGCTCATAAATAAAGCCAATATGGGCAAAGTAATATGAATGGTAGGAAAAGAGAAGAAGAGGAGAGAGAGAATAAGCCTTCTGGAGGCCACCTGTGCTTGAATCCAGTGTTACCCCTAAAGTTAAAGTGTTAGTTGCTCGTTGTGTCCGACTCTTTGCAACACCATGGACTGTAGCTGCAAGGCTACTTTATCCATGGAATTCTCCAGGCAAAAATACTGAAGTGGATAGCCATTCCCTTCTCCAGGGGATCTTCCCAATCCAGGGATAGAACCCAGGTCTCCCGCAGTGCAGGCAGATTTTTTTTTTACCATCTGAGCCAACAGGGAAGCCCATGCTACCCCTCAGCTCTTCAATTATGTCAGTCAATAATCCCCTTTATGTCAGATTGATTTGGATTTTCTGGCACTTGCAGCCAAAGGATTCTTGAATAATACAAATTCTATGGGCACTGATCAATATCATAGTGCTAGCTTTGGATTATGAGTTAGAATCCAGAGATTATTTTTAGAGTGGGAAAAATAACAATTTCAAATATCATGATAAGAAACTTCCAGAAACTGACTTAAAGACAATGAAACAGATTTTTGTCTAAGCAGTGTTTCTAACACTGGACATGGCAGAGCCCGAGATGGTCGATGGATCTGCCTCAGTGACTGCCGTGGACAAGAGAAGGCAACAGGTGGATGGAGATAATGATTAGACAAGGTTCCAAACTCAGCAACGAGACTACTTATTTATTTACTGGGCTCTTTGCAAGTACCTCTTTGAACAAAGGTTGAAAACCATTAGTTTTGGAACATGAAAAGCTCCAGAATTCAGGCCATACTCAGTTCTAGGAAAGGCCTCCAAGGGAACCAGCGGTCAGTGCTGAAGCACCTGAATAAGAGCCAGAAAACTGATTTACTGTTAATTTATTGGGATTTTTATTATTTACTGATAATTTATTGTCACTGGGTGCATCAGAAAACTTGACAACTTTCCTGGAAGAGATAATCAGTCTCTACAGGGAGAGGGGAGCATAACACCTTGGAATATCCATTCTGATGTCACCAAAAGCAGAAAAAGAGAGAAGAGATATCTCTGCAGAAATGTTATGTGAGCAAGGACGAAATAACACTGATCTCGGTGTATACCTTGTAGACCAGGACCCTTATTTTATGAAGGATCACTTAAGGTGGCCTATCCAAACTGTTTGCATACTTTATCCCATGCCATGGTACTTCACAGAGTAGCTGAATGTATGTGTGGAGGCCTGGAGTTGTTCAAACCAGTGACCTTGCTGCCGTCACACTGACACCATAGTTCAGTCTACAATCATCAGTCTACACAATACCATCGCAGGCAGGTACTGCAGTCTCAATGCTGTGCAGGTTCAATGACCTCCTAGTAAAATAACTCTTACAGTCATCTTAGAAATCCTCAGAATCGCAGGACATCATTTTCCAATCTCCCTTCAAGTCATCGTTTCCTGCACTCCAAATCTTCTCTGAAAATCTTCTGAAATGTTTATTTTTATTTTTTTTTTTTAATTTGGAGGATCGTTACTGTTCAACAAAATTCTTGTTTTCTGAAAAACTACTTTTGTGTTTGTTGAAAGACTTGCTCATGGCCATGAGAATATAATAGTAATAATCTTCATCATCACCATAACTCATTGTTGTGCTGCAGTGTACTTGCTAGATATGTAATCCCGTTTCATAAGAGTTTCTAATTTCTAAATAAAACCTTGATTGATTTCTCTAAGGTATCCTGAGGCTCTGTCCTCCAAATAGCCGTCTACTTATCAGGTACAACTGGCAATTCTGCCAACTGGGATTTCTGCTGCTAAGTGGTTTCCCATATTGTTGTGTAGGAAGCCATCGTGACACCAACTTCTGAGCTAACCATGGAAATAGCAGATCTCACACACACCTACTCTCCACAAATCATCACGGACAGTTTCCCTCTTTCATTTATATATATATATAAAGGGAACAGATGATTCGCGTTACTTGAGGAGGTGGAGATAAAAATGCTCCAGTTATTTCTCGTACATCACAGCCATGCAAAAGGTTTCCAGAAAGACTGAAAGCAGAAATGAATAATCTTGGACTTAGATCTTGCCTCTACTGCTTTCTCAAGAAGTGCACATAATAAGAATGTTTTTCCTTTCATCTCAGAGTTCTGGCAAATGCTTCAGAAAATGAGTATTAATCTAATTGCTAAGGAACAGTTTTTAGTCATAAGAAACACAGAAAGCAAATTTTATGAGCATTCTGAATGATTTTTTTGATGTTGATAATATTGAAGATGGAAAAAATGGCAAGTTAAATCTCTACTTTCTTAGTAATTAGCTACATTTAAAGGCCAATGCACTTTTTTATAGAAGGATGTACACTTTGATAACTGCACATCCTTCAAAGAATAGTTTCTGATAGATTGAACTGTATGATAATTCTGCCACCGAAGTCCTTTCTCGCTAAACATATTTATGAACAGGCTTATTCATCATTATACCTAAATTGAACCCACGCTGTAGCTCAGTTTTCATGTGTAAGATTTCAGCTTTTAAGATAATCATTTGCAAGTTTAAATAAGGTCTTGTGCAAACCTTAAAAGAAAACGCAAGTAGTCAGTTTGGGCTGTGCCACGTGTCAGATTTAAATTCTATATGCTTATATATCGGGGACCAGCCTCGATATGGCCCAGGGTATCCTTGGGATGAACGGCGTCGGCGTCAGAGAGAGAGAGAGAGAGACAGGGGCTGATGATTCCTTGGTTTACGCTGGAAACCGATAAAACCCCAGCACGGGGCTTGCTCTGTTTACGTAGGCCGCAGGTGCCCTCTCGAATCACTGGAGGCACCCCACCAGGGCACCCCCTCGAGTGGGTCTTAGAAGCCCAGGCAGATAAGTAAACGCAGAGGGCCCAGCGCTCCAAGGATCTCAACCAGAAAAAGGAGAATAGAGAAAAGGACGGAAAAAGAGAAAGAACGACATGGGGAGACCAAGCTTCAGTGAGCAAGGCCCAAAACTTTATTTTCCAGTGTTGCCTTTATACCCTAAGTTGTGCACATAAAAAATAGAGAAAGAGAGGCATAGAGTCACGCCAAAATCACGCGGGGTCAGCAGTCTTGACCCTTATCAGATCAGGGCTCATTTTTGTATGTCTCGTGATATACAAAAGTTTTAGGTGGTTTACATCATCTTCTGACCAGGAGGCCTGCTAACAGTTTATGGCCCTCTCTCCTAACAAAGGTTAGTTAGCTAGAAAAAGGCTTATATTCTTTTAAGGTGATTTTCCTAAAATCAGGAGCTAGACATATGACAAAGTTACATTCCTATAAGGCAAAGGTGTAGTGAGCTACAAGAAAGGAATTTATTAACTTAAGATCTGATGTGGTTAAATCAAAGGCTACTACTTATATTCTCTATATGTGATTAATATATTTCCAAGGATACAATAGATAGAAAATATGGAAACTTTGCAGCAAGCATTGATTCAACAATGAAATCTTTTTTAGTACTATTCTAATGATTTTAACTTCTTCAACAAATTCCTGTATTTTAGAATATTAGGCTTTCTGTCCTTGCATGGCTGGGAGGCTGTAAACAGTCACATTCTTAGTTGTAAGAGCCCGGACAAACTTGTCATGCAAGTTAGAAAGCTATCAGAGGGGCTTGGATTGGAACATTCCTATTAAGCCGAGGAGAACTTTTTAACTACAGCTCTGAATTAATGTTTTCAGAGAAAGGTGGTTGGGGGGAAGCCCCCGTAAGTATTAGAGGACTTGATAAGAGGCGTAATATAGTAAGGCAGTCAGACTCCGGTTTTCTTTGGGGTAGATGCTCAGGTAAGTCCAGGGGGCTCCTCGAGTCCTGATTAGTCTTTGCCCGTCAGGCCTCTTCCCCAATTGACCTTTGCCATGGGTAGGATTTCCCTCGCTGGCTCCCGGCACTTATAACCTTCACGATCACACACATGATTCAAATGCACTCCTTTACAGATGGACACTGGTTGTTTAACTGTTAGATGGGAACATTAACATATTATAAGAGATGCTGAGACGTGAAGTCAGGGGCTCGCGTTATGACTGAATGAGATACAAGATTCTAACCTTAAAGAGAAGGGTATGGTGGTCCAAGGCTAATTGTGAAGCAGTAATGGGTGTTTCTTTTTACTAACTAAACTAGCTCCAGCATCTGGAGGGCACAGCCAGTTCCCAGTGGAGTTTAGTCACCAGTTTTTGAATGATAAGATTCTTTGGGGGAATTTTCCTTGTTCAAATGTTATACATAAAGTAAGACTATTTTAATATCCATAAGTAGCTCACTGTTTTAAATTTGCTTGGCTAAATTTATAAAAGTGAGGTTGTACCATAAGACAGATTGAGGTGTCCAGCACATGGAAGATTCTCTCATACAGTAAATGACCTTTCTGTAGCCAACCCCCTCCATGTTCTGGGACACTGATTCCCCTGTACACATCATTATGGAGAAGCAGAAATAGTTTGTACTAGAAAAGATTATATTTTTTGCCTTTGCCCCTGTTAACTCATATTTAATTTAGCCTTTTGGTATAAGGTCAACTAAGTGAGATCCCTGTGGAAAATTCTGAAAGACATGGGAATACCAGACCACCTGACCTGCCTCTTGAGAAATCTGTATGCAGGTCAGGAAGCAACAGTTAGAACTGCACATGAAACAACAGACTGGTTCCAAATAGGAAAAGGAATACGTCAAGGCTGTATATTGTCATCCTGCTTATTTAACTTATATTCAGAGTACATCATGAGAAATGCTGGGCTGGAGGAAGCACAAGCTGGAATCGAGGTTGCTGGGAGAAATATCAATAACCTCAGATATGCAGATGACACCACCCTTATGGCAGAAAGTGAAGAAGAACTAGAGAGCCTCTTAATGAAAGTGAAAGAGGAGAGTGAAGAAGTTGGCTTAAAGCTCAACATTCAGAAAACTAAGATCATGGCATCTGGTCCCATCACTTCATGGCAAATAGATGGGGAAGCAATGGAAACAGTGGCTGACTTTATTTTTTTGGGCTCCAACATCACTGCAGATGGTGATTGCAGCCATGAAATTAAAAGACGCTTCCTCCTTGGAAGGAAAGTTATGACCAACCTAGATAGTATATTAAAAAGCAGAGACATTACTTTGCCAACAAAGGTCCGTCTAGACAAGGCTATGGTTTTTCCAGTGGTCATGTATGGATGTGAGAGTTGGACTATGCTGAGAGCAGAAGAATTGATTCTTTTGAACTGTGGTGTTGGAGAAAAGTCTTGAGAATCCCTTAGACTGCAGGGAAATTCAACCAGTCCATCCTAAAGGAGATCAGTCTTGGGTGTTCATTGGAAGGACTGATGTTGAAGCTGAAACTCGAATACTTTGGCCACCTGATGCAAAGAGCTGACTCATCTGAAACGAATCTGATTCTGGGAAAGATTGAGGGCAGGAGGAGAAGTGGATGACAGAGGATGAGATGGCTGGATGGCATCACCAACTCGATGGACATGGGTTTGGGTGGACTCCGGGAGCTGGTGATGGACAGGGAGGCCTGGCATGCTATGATTCACGGGGTCACAAAGAGTCAGATACGACTGAGCGACTGAACTGAACTGAAGTGAGATCCACACAGAGGATATATCTAATATTATTCCTGTGCTTCGAAATGGATGGAATGGAAGAACATCCATTTATGAGAGAAGCTCTTCAGATTCCATATTCACACTTTAGTTTTAAAGAATGTCTCTAGTTTTACACATTCAGAATTTGCCTAAAAGAGGCATGAAGAGTGACTGAACCCTATGCCATTTCCTTTGGAGTATTGTTGGGCTGTGTGGAAAGATCTCAGAGATTACATCATGTAGTCCACTCAGTTTTACAACTGAAGTTTCTTTGGCCCAAATAGGCGGACTTAATCATCCTCCAAAGTTTCTAATCCTGTAGGCTAGAGCCCAGTATACCGAATCCTTAATGAATCCTTAATTCTAAACAGTGAATGATAGTATGTGCCATTCTGCAGTTATTTATTAACTGGAGGTCACTGTACGAGGCTCAAAACAAGATGCAGTAGACAAAGAGCAAATCTGCTTATAGTTCTTTTGGTTAAGATACTCCCATTTGTAGTCAGAACACCCCAGTTTATAACCTAGCTCTGCCACTTACTCGCTGAACACGTTTACTTAACTGAACTGTGCATCTATTTCCTCATCTATAAAATGGAGAATTTAGAACCAACATCCTAGAGTGTGTGGTGTGAGGGATCAGTAAGGGTAAACATGAAAGATTTAGCATAGAAAATAAACAATGTTTACCCTTTGTGACTAGTATTATAATTATTAGTTCAGTCTATTAATAAATAAATATATTATAGCAGAACTTTCTTGAAAACCTTTGTGCCCTTTATATAACTTCCTATTTTCATTACATTCCCTTTCCACTCCACAATAACAAATGTAATCTGAAAATACATTATCTGTCTAAATTGCATGGGCCTAAACAGTGTAAAACTTTCTAAGACATGTGCATGAGGATTTAATTGTACAACATCCTATAAAAACCACAAAAGAGAATAAAGCAGCAATGTAATGAGGGGAAGTGTACTCAAAAAGAGATGACCAAAATATTTCCTTCAAGCTTGATACTGATTTTTTTTTTTTTAAATCAAATGGCTCCTGAGTCTAGAAAAGTGACAGCAAATACCTCTATTGTTGACTATTTAAATTCCCTCGACAATAGAAATACTAAATGATAAAGCTATTGAGACCCTCTAGGGAAACTATTTCCTGCAGAAAACAATGGCTTCATGAAAATCTTAAGCATAAATTCAATCAACAAAATGCATACCTCTACAAAGTAATAATTATGAAACTGCTAATGAACTTACGCTTGCAAATAAAACTAGAATGTCTGTCAATCTGGGAAGCTTCCCTGGTGGTCCAGTGGTTAAGAATCTACCTTAACAAACAAGGGTTTGACCCCTAGTCGGGGAACTATGATCCCACGTACCATGGGGCAACAAAGCCTGGATGCTGCAACTAGATAAAAACGCATTTGCCTCAACAAAGATCCAGCACAGCCAAAAAAAAAAAAAAAAAAAAAAATTAAAATAATGCCAGTCTGCATAACGTGGTACAAAATCTTTTCAGGTCACAAAAATTAAATGTAACCAATATAATGTGCTTTGTACCACACT
This sequence comes from Moschus berezovskii, assembly GCF_049115385.1. Lineage (NCBI taxonomy): Eukaryota > Metazoa > Chordata > Mammalia > Artiodactyla > Moschidae > Moschus > Moschus berezovskii. The sequence continues at coordinate 41,713,927 of NC_142483.1, read as the reverse complement.
TTAGTACCATAGCTCAACCCGTGCTGTCTGTTCCAGGTGGCACAGTGGTAAAGAATCAACCTGCCAATGCAGAAGACACAGGAATATGGGTTCGATCCCTGGGTCAGGAAGATCCCCTGGAGGAGAGAAATGGCATTTCTGGGATCTTCACGACCCAGGGATCAAACTCAGGTCTCCCACATTGCAGGCAGATTCTTTAATAGCTTAGCCACAAAGTAAGCCCACAACACATATTTGCATGCCAATAAAGAAAACTGCTGGGGTTGTCTCTTGTTGCCTGTTTCCATTTTTGTTTTTAATAAAAACCCTGTGTTCAAGCAGAAGAGCTACTGAGGGTTGCACATGATAAAGTTGAAGAAAATAGTGGCAGAAAGAGAGAGCAAAGCAATGGATAGTTATAAAAATTCAAACAATTTTTTGTGTGTAAATTGCCAACATCCATTGTCTTAAAAATTGAAAAATGTTCTTACTGAGTCACTTATTTCCACCTCTTACAGCCATTCTAGAATAAAGTTTTAGAGCACAAGACTCCAGGTTCAGACTTTAGGTTCTACTCTAGTTCAACTATTTTTGAGATCAAAATCCCAGTTTTCTCATGTTTAAAGTGAACTGCGGTACATATACACAATGGAGTATTACTCAGCAATTAAAAAGAATACATTTGAATCAGTTCTAATGAGGTGGATGAAACTGGAGCCTATTATACAGAGTGAAGTAAGCCAGAAAGAAAAACACCAATACAGTATACTAATGCATATATATGGAATTTAGAAAGATGGTAACGATAACCCTGTATACGAGACAATTAATCTTCGAATGTGTAGGCATAAAGTTGTTTCTATTATTTATATTCTTAATGCTTCTATGAGTAATTCCCATTTTGAGTATTGTTTATTTGCAAGATTTTTCTTGTTGATTATTGTTACCTGATGTTTCCCTTTTCAGAGAAGCTTTTTAAGGCAGCTTTGACTCTGTTGAGCCTCTCAATTTTATCTTTATTTTTATTGCATTAATACCTGGTATATATTCCATCCATCCATTCCATTCTGTCGCTCAGTCGTGCCTGACTCTTTGCACGTGGACTGTATCCTACCAGGCTTCTCCGTCCATGGGATTCTCCAGGCAAGAATACTGGAGTGGGTTACCGTTTCCTTCTCCAGGGGATCTTCCCGACCCAGGGATCGAACCTGGGTCTCCTGCATTGGAGGCAGACGCTTTAACCTCTGAGCCACCAGGGAAGCATTATTCTGTTTATTTTGCTAACTTCTTAAACTCGCTGTATACTTGTATACTCATTGCTTTTCCTTTTTATGAAGAGTCTACTACATTTAAGGCCTCAGTGGATAATGTTTTCCATATCCCGTAGGTTTAAAGACTTTGTATTTTTGTTGTCTTTCTGTAATGATGTTGTTTTTAAATGCCATGTACTCAGTGAGTGATATAAACACATTGTAAATTTTAAAAAAATAAGAAAAAAAATAATGTTAAGCCAATATTAGATATATCTTGTAAAATGATGAGCGTAATGCCTGTATGTAACTAAGCATGCAAATACACATACAAACTGATTGTTTTTCCAGGCAATGTTCAAACGGTATTTGCTCAGCAAAAGTCAACTGGCTTTATAATTAACTCAAACCCATTAGTTTTTCTGGCTCCCATTCTCCCTGACTATTCAGACCTTGAGATGTCCCACATAGTAGATGTTTAAGATTTAATTCATTACAGTTACTTCCACTCAGTCAGTTCAGTTCAGTTCAGTCTCTCAGTCGTGTCCGACTCTCCACGACCCCATGAACCACAGCACGCCAGGCCTCCCTGTCCATCACCAACTCCCGGAGTTCACTCAAACTCATGTCCACAGAATCGGTGATGCCATCCAGCCATCTCATCCTCTGTCGTCCCCTTCTCCTCCCATCCCCAATTCTTCCCAGCATCAGAGTCTTTTCCAGTGAGTCAACTCATCGCATGAGGTGGCCAAAGTATTGCAGTTTCAGCTTTAGCATCAGTCCTTTCAATGAACATCCAGGATTGATCTCCCTTAGAATGGACTGGTTGGATCTCCTTGCAGTTCAAGGGACTCTCAAGAGTCTTCTCCAACACCACAGTTCCTTATTTCGACACTGAGAGTGAATTTATTTACATACATGTATGTGTGTATTTACTTATTTGTTCTGTTTCACACATTGTCTTGCCCCTTCTATTACTCACATAAATCTTGGGGATCTGCCTCCTTTGCTATCTCTGTAAAATTCTATTGGTGTCAGGTAGGACTTCTCAGCCTTGATATTATTCCTATTTGATGCTGGATAATTCTTTGTTGATGAGGCTATCTTGTGCATTGTAGCATGGTTAGCAATATCCTTGGCCTCTAACCTAAAATATCTCTACCCCCTTGTGACAATCGGCAGTGTCTCCAGATGGTGTTAAATATCCCATGGGAAAAACACCCTTAACTGAGAACCACTACTGTAATATACTGGTTAATCCTATGTTTTAGAATTAGAAAGTCAGTTCTACCCAGTTTTTGACCACGACAGACATTCAATAATAAGTTATGAAAATTGTGGCTAAAAGATATAAAAACCATTTCACCTCTTCAGTCCTTATTTTCCTGGTCTCTAATGTGAGAGAAATGAAGTACTTATTTTTAGGAGTTGTTTGAATGGTCTTTAATGGGATTTAAACAGATAATAATGTTAGTTAATGGATCTAGTTTGGGTATCTGAAGTAGAAATTAGAAGGGATTGAACTTCTAAGAATGTATTTGGGTGAAAAGCCTGTGTAAGAGATAAAAGGTCAGGACCTGGGAAACTGAAGCCACTGGCCATGATGCAAGTCTGACTCTGATGGCTGCATAAAAGTGCCTAGTTGCCATACAGTCTAGAAGGTCTCAGCAAGACTGAGGGGGTGTCCAGAAGCCACAGTCAGCCCTTATAGGAGACCCGCCTGCCTTTGAATCCCTCCTGTGCGTAGTCTTCACTGGGAGTCATCCAATTTGGTGGTTGGTGCAACCACCATAGTCGAAGAAGGCAATGGCAAGCCACTCCAGTACTATTGTCTAGAAAATCCCATGGATGGAGGAGCCTGGTGGGCTGCATTCCGTGGGGTCGCTAAGGGTCGGACACGACTGAGCGACTTCACTTTCACTTTTCACTTTCACACATTGGAGAAGGAAATGGCAACCCACTCCAGTGTTCTTGCCGGGAGAATCCCAGGGACGGGGGAGCCTGGTGGGCTTCCATCTATGGGGTCACACAGAGTCGGACACGACTGAAGTGACTTAGCAGCAGCAGCAACCACCATAATGGAAATAAAAGCTCAGAAGCTGGGGTCCTTGATAAGTTATGCTCCTTGTAGCTGGAGGTCTGGCAGGTGCATGCTCATGGATGTCATGTACTTTGCAAAATTCTTCAAGCAGAGTTAAGACCTTACTATTACTATTCTTAATTACTATTTTCATTACTATCGCTAGTCTTCCTCATTTGCCAATGACACTACGCGGCAGCCCCAGTGTCCCCAGCCCTCTTTTGAAATTCTGTAGCACATATTGTTCAAATCACTTTCCTGGCATTCATCAGATATCTCTATGAGGATGTCTAGTATTAACATATCCAAAATTAACTAATCAATGAATCCAAAATTAACATTCCCCAAGCAGCACACTCTCAATCCCCCCTACCCTGGCCCAACTACTTCTTTCCCAGCCATTACCAGTTCATAACCTCCAGTTGTTCAAACCAAAACTTAAAGATTCATCTTTGGCTCCTCTCACAGGACACACCCTATTCATAAGTGAATCTAGTCACTCGGCCTTTAAAATAGAGACTAAATCCAACTGCTTCTCTATTCCCCATGTTCAATCTTTCATTCCTACTGCCAATGATCACTTCTCTCCCTCTCCTTTCCAAAGTAAAAACTTCCATGGAGAAATAAATGATTAAACTGCTTGGGTGGAAGGCTTAACATTGTTACCTAAGCCAGAAGCTGGCAAACATTTTCTTAAAGGGCTACATAGTAAGTATGTTCCTCTCAGGTCAACAGGCAAAATCAAAGAAACTATGTAGGTACTTCTATAAACAGTTAAAATGTAACCATTTAAAAACGCGAAAATAAGATTTGGTTGTGGGCCACCATTAGCCAACCACTCGCCTAAACCATCATCTCTCAACAAATAGGTTATCTCACTTCCTCCCTGAGCTCCAGAAGTATAATCAGATGATTCTTCTGTAATGTAAAAATAAATAATTCCACTGCATTTAAACTTCCATAACTTCCTGTGACAATTGTTATAAAATCTGAAACCCTTACCTTGGCCTGTGAGGTTCTGTAGGTTTGTCTCCACTTGACTCCATGAGTCTGCTTTCATTCCCCACTGCACTGCCTCCGGATTTTCATGCTGCAGGTATCCTGGGTCTGGGGGTTCTCAATGCTGCTCACATGTGCTGTCTCAGGGCTTTTGTTCTGGTGCTTGCCTCTGCTCCTCTCTGATGGAGCCACTTCACGCATGTCTCTGCTAAAAGAGAAGCTTCTCCTTAATGCGCTTTCCAAAATGTCCCTCCTCTCTCACCTTCTCTCCTCTTACTCTGCAATGTATTTCTTTATAACACTTATTATTGCCAGGTAATATGTTCATTTATTACAGTCTGCCTCTTCCACTAGATTTTAGCTGCAGAAATAAGAGAATTTGATAGTTCAGAGGGCATATCCATGTCGACAATGGCTAGAGAGTGCTCCAATATTTTTTGAATAATCTAATAATGAGGGTTTTATGACTTTTTAATAATTCACTGCATTGCATAGGATAATTCCAAGTACCTTAGGGGTCTGAGTCTGATCTTTCATTTCTCTCTATTCTGTTACTAAATGTTTATCAACATTGATCCCATAGAATATACCTCACAGTTCTCTTCTTTCTTTCAGTAATAGTAGATATATTTCTCTCTTTTTTTGTCAATAGAAAAACAAGCCTTTACTATTTCCTTCTGATAATAAAACCAGTGATTACTGAGGAGAAAATGTATAAAAATAAAATACAGAATAAGTTAAAATTCCCTAAAATCCCATTCAAAGATGCAATCAGTGAATTGGTTGATCTAGTTCCTATAGTGTTTTTCTATGCAAAAATTATATCATTTTATTTGAATGAGAATGAGATCATACTTTCTATAATTCCTTAATACATTCTGGACTTTCTTTTTAGTTAACACCAGGTCTTTCATATTTTTCCTTGCTAAGAGCTTAGAATTTGAGATTTTGCCTTGAAAAATAAGCAAGGAAATATAGAAGAGTCATTAATTAGGATACCTTTAGAGACAGTACACAGGGACAAGCATGGCATTTTTAGTGAGCAAGAGCAGATGACATTTGGGAGCATGCATGGGTAGATAGTGAAGTCTAGATGAAGTTGTGAGAAAAATGTCATCTGTAGGTTAATAGACCACCTAAAAGATGCAGATTAACAGTCTGAATTTCACATGAGTAGAAATGAGATCAAGCAGTATAATAAAAAGAAGCAGCAAAATTACAACAGAACAGTCAAATGGATATGCTTTTTGGCAATAATTGTGAAAGGTCTGGAAATGAGAAAATGGGAACAGCTAGTGGCTGCTACATAAAGAGAAAATAAACAAGATTAAACAGCTCAAGTTAGAGCATGATGACTTCTTTAACAATCTGGAAAGGGTTTTGAGGAACATTTAACCAAAGACAGATACTTTATGTGCAAAATTAAGGTTAGAAAACTTATTCTCTGGTTAATGTGAAGATACACATTTCAAATGCAATGTTATTGCACTGTACAACCTAAATTATTATTGCTATTATCATCTTTTCTAGGATCCTTAATTTTTAGTTAGAGATGTCAAACATTTTCACAGAACAGAAGTGATGCACTAACAAATAAAATAATATAAAAATATTTTCACTATTTTTTTTTTTTACAATGGGGTTGTTCAATTGAAATCATTTCTTACTTGTATGGGGTTATTAGGGTTTATACTGACCAATCTTCTTGCTGTGTATTTTCTTTAAAATTTCATTTGCTTTCTGCTAAGATGTTTAGTCTTTAACTAGATTTCATCTCTGTTCAGTTGTGATTCTGAGTGATTCTAGTGTAATCCTTTGAGCGAAAAGCTACTGCCGCTAAGGCAGTACTTATGATATGCTCATAATCCCCATTTCAGATGTGACTTCTTTTAATTTATTCCCTCCTTATCTGTTGGAGCTGTGCTGAAACATTCTGAGTCTCTTTAAGTGAAAGTATGCTCATCATGTGTGGAACCATACATCAGTCTCTTCAGCACAGACATATCCAAAGCAGGCTTTACGATTTATCACAGGACATCTTATGTGTGTGTGTATATGTGTGCTCAGTCATTCAATTATGTCCGACTCTTTATGACCCCATGGGCTATAGCCCACCAGGTTCTTCTATCCATGGGATTCTCCAGGCAAGAATTCTGGAGTGGGTTGCCATCTCCTACTCCAGGGCATCTTCCTGACCCAGGAAATCAAACCCAAGTCTCCTGCAACTTGTGCATTGGCAAGCAGATTCTTTACTACTGGGCCACGCCACCTGGGAAGCACTATGATGTCTTACAAAGCTATTGATTTCCCTAAATTCATTCTTGTTACTTTGAAATTCAAATATGTTCTCAGTGTATAATCAAAATGAGTTTGAGGGTAAAGTCAAGTCAAAATATACTAACTAGCTTAGCATTTTTATGTGTAAGACATCCTCACCCTGCATCCCTTATATTTCTCAATGGCAGTGACTGCTTTTTGGGGGGGATTATCCCCTGAATTTCAGTAACCTGAGTTACATGGAATTTGATTTTGTGTGGAATTTTCACTTTTGGCTATATATGGTAATCATAACTTACACTTACACTGCACCAAGTATAGATGACACACTATTTAAGCACTTTACAATTATTAATTTATTAAGTCCTTAGAACAGAAATAGATACTATGAGGAAGCTGAGACTCAGAGAAGTTAAGTAACAGGCTCAAATCCATATAGGCAGCAAATGGCAGAACCCACAAATGAATAAGACAGTCTGGCTTTACTGTCCATTCTCTTAGTCATTATGCTCTATTGTTTCTTATTAAGTTATAATAATTGATCTTACTGGTCACTGGCACCTCAGCTGCTTCAAGATTAAAAGTGTAGCAAGGGGAAATAGAAATTGACCCCACTTAGAAATTTTCTCAAGGCATCAAAGGTTAGTTTCCTTGAGGCAACAACTGTGTTGAATGTTATTGGTGCCTAGCCCATGGCAGGAACTCATTTAAAGGAGAATGAATCCATTCAGTTTACAAATATGCAGTAAGTGCCTGGTATGAATAAGCATAGTGCTAAGATGTTGTCAAGATAAGCCAAAGGATGTTCCTATCCTTGCAGAGTTTATACCCCAGTGAGAGACCAACAATAAATATAGAAGAAAAAAAAGTTCACAAGCCAATATTGGATTGTTATTGTATCTATGAATAAAATAAATAAAAGTGATTATCTGAGAGGGTTGGATCTGATTTAAAAGAGAATACTCAGAAATGGCTTCTTGGAAGAGAAGCTTTTGGGAAGCCTTGCTCAGATCTTGAGCAAAGATCTGAATAGTAAAGAAGCAGTCTTACTGAAGGCAGGGAAGAGGATCTAAGGCTTTAAAGAGGGGACTCTGTGGGAGAGGGTGAAGGTGGGATGATTTGGGAGAATGGCATTGAAGCATGTATATTATCATATGTGAAATGAATCACCAGTCCAGGTTCGACGCATGATACAGGATGCTCGGGGCTGGTGCACGGGGATGACCTGGAGGGAGGATATGGGGAGGAGGGAGGTGGGAGGGGGGTTCAAGAAGGGGAACACATGTACACCCGGGGTGGATTCGTGTCAATGTATGGCAAAACCAACCAATGTATTATTGTAAAGTAATTAGCCTACAGTAAAAAAATAAAAATAAATAAATAAATAAAAATGAAAAAAAATAAATAAAGAGGGGATCATTTTCCTTTCCCAAGGAAAGGAAAGAAGGAACAAATGAAAAAAGCAAGATTTAATTGGAAAAAAAATGAAGATGCAATCAATGGTCACAGTATGGTTTTTATGAATCATGATAATTATTTTCTTATCTTCTATTTCTAAATAGCTGTGCTTCATTTAAAAGTTTACTGTTACTCTTATAGACTCTATGTCTCAGTTTCTCTTTTTCACCTAAAACATGGGAAAACAACATAGGTTTTCTGTGTTATATGGGTTGTATTTGGGATTGCAGAAATTATTAGAAAACATAAATGTGGCTATGGAAGGCAGAGCAGCAAAACTGATCACGAGCAAGGACTACTCTCACTTTTTACAGTCCTAAAATGGTCTCTTACCACTTTTCATCCCAATATCTGGGAAGATATGGTCCAGAAGAACAAGATCTTTTTGAGTTAATGCATCTCCTACAAAGGTTAGTGATCCTGATAACTGACAATGATGAGAATAGATGCTTTCCCAACGTCATTCAAAAGAAGTCTCTTAGAGACCGCTGATTTCATTTCATATTGTCACTTAGAGTCTCATTAGTATGTCCCTTTATCCATCAACTTTCTTGATATGCCATGACAACAGAATAATTTATAGCAACCCTTTGTCTGACTCACAATGAATTCAAATTCACTGGAGGCATTCAATTTGTGCTCTTGTCAAAATGCTTCTGGAAAAGAACCGTCTCCACCTGACCCCCAAATCTTTCATGGGCCATTACCTTACGAATGACACTTTAATTCTCTTAACCTTTGCTAAGCATTTTCAGATTCTTCGATTTATTTGTTCAACTCAAGAAAAGCTTACTATGTGCAAAGCACAGAGCAAAGGGTGGGGGAAACGAGGAAGAAGGTATGGTTCTGCTTAACAGGCATCTAACCAGAAAAGGCTGAGACAGAAGTGCTGAGCAGTGGTATTGACAATGATTCTTAAAGTGAAATCCTCACATTTTGTGGATCATAGGCAACTTGAAATTATATCATTTAATTAAAGAATGGATGTTGGGAAATCAAGCTAGAGAGTGGACATCATTCTCTCTAAGGCAATGACAAAAAGATAGCAGGGAAAAGCTGCTTAGGCAAAGTAGATATGCTGGGAAAAGCTGTTTACACAAAGTTCTTTTACCAATACTACCAGAACCTCAAATTGTGTCAGGAGATGTAGTGGATACTTGGGATACTGATAGTCTAATTCAATGCAATTCATCAGATTTAGACACAGAATACTATGGGAATGATCTAAGTTGCCTGAAAATGTTGGGCTGGTCAGAAAGTGTCCCAAGGGAGTGAAAATTGAAGGAGCGGTGTGTGCTGGATAAAGACTGTGTTTAACACTGCCTCATATTCAGTACTTTTCTGTCCACTTTGCAAAGATATATAGGAGAGTATGGTTACAAATTCTCACAGCTTGGAAATGTCCCTTCAAATTCATACTTGTTAAAATCTTCTTAATTAAAGAACAGACAAGCAACTCTAGTGTATGCATTGTTTTAGACACCTAATATGTGTCAAAATCAGTGTAAGCAGCTTTAATATATTTTATGACTTGGCATCCATTGGTACAAAGGTTTATAAAATGAAAGTTGAATACATTTCTGCCTTAGTAAATAAATATTCACAGTGAATATGTTTTGCTGATGACTAGCCAACATACATAGCCTGATATTTGTTATGGTCACATTTAATTTTTGTTTTACATATAGAAGTAGCAAAATGCCCACAAGGAAAGGAAATGGGGAAACTATATTCTAGTCTAAGACCTATGCAGAACTGTGTGACCTTGTGCAAGTACTTCCTGCTCTGGGTTCCAGAGTTCTCTTTCGTAAAAGGAGGAACCTATGATTTCAAAGTATTCTTTCAGCAGTATGTCATTATACATGACAAGACATGAAATAGATGTAACATTTAATGATTTGTAAACAGACAGTTAATGTTTCTTCTTTCTTTCCCTCTTAGCCTTAATTCCTCCTTCCCTAGTGGGAGAAAAATTATCATCTAAACTTACAGATTTTGGATAGTGCTTCAGAAAAAAAAAAAAAAAAACCAGATAGTTGAGAGTTATGACCACTTAGGATTTTTCCACATTCATTTTTTAAAAAAATAGTGATCATAAAATATTTTTTTCAGGAGTTTTTCTTTTCAAACACAGAAGATTGTCAGAGGTGGTATAACAGAAAAGCAAGTGGATGTTGTAGTAACATAACAAACACACACACACACATAAGGTACATGAACACACACATTCCTAGGCACACATGCAACAGCTCTCTGCTAAACATGGACAAAAGAACAGGGGCATTTTCCACAAGTGTAACTGTCATGTAATAATGGTCACACTACTATAAAGACAATGCACAATGTCTTGTGCCTGAGTGGTGACCCAGCTGCTACCTACATAGTTATATCTTCATAGAAAAAGCAACAACGCAAAAAAGCAAATGAAAATCAAGAAGCAATGTTTCAGCAAAACATATTGCTTTCTAAAATCCTTCAAACAATAGTTTAATCTTCTTGTCTGTTTCAACTCTTTCAAAATCATTTAGTCTTCCTTCTGGGCTTGTCTATGAGACTGTACAATGAAGGAAAGAAATCTTTGGAAGGGAGAGATAACTAATTTCTGACCTCTAAATATTGAACACTGACACATTTTAAAACTATTTCTCGTATCTTCTTACATTTTCACCTTTGTATCTCCTCCAAAATACTGTCTTTGAAGAGAATGACAGTCAGCAAGGGATTAAGTGGCACATATCTTTCAGACTACTGATGCCCATGTCAGAAAGAGACGACAGAGTGCAATATGAATCAGCTGATGCTATGAGTTATGGGAAAGAGTTGGTCTTGTTTATATTTCTGAGGTATCAATAAAATGATCAAAAGGAGGCAAACAAAGTCAATATTACAGTGATAATATATTTGTTAAAGTCAAGAACTAGAGGAAAACAACAGAATAGGAAAAAAAAAGAGATCTCTTCAAGAAAATTAGAGATTCCAAGGGAGCATTTCATGCAAAGATGGGCTCGATAAAGGACAGAAATGGTATGGACCTAACAGAAGCAGAAGATATTAAGAAGAGGTGGTGAGAATACACAGAAGAACTGTACAAAAAAGATCTTCACGACCAAGATAATCACGATGGCGTGATCACTGACCTAGAGCCAGACATCTTGGAATGTAAAGTCAAGTGGGCCTTAGAAAGCATCACTATGAACAAAGCTAGTGGAGTTGATGGAATTCCAGTTGAGCTATTTCAAATTCTGAAAGATGATGCTGTGAAAGTGCTGCACTCAATATGCCAGCAGATTTGGAAAACTCAGCAATGGCCACCAGACTGGAAAAGGTCAGTCTTCATTCCAGTCCCAAAGAAAGGCAATGCCAAAGAATGCTCAAACTACCGCACAATTGCACTCATCTCACATGCTAGTAAAGTCGTGCTCAAAATTCTCCAAGCCAGGCTTCAGCAATATGTGAACCGTGAACTTCCAGATGTTCAAGCAGGTTTTAGAAAAGGCAGAGGCACCAGAGATCAAATTGCCAACATCCGCTGGATCATGGAGAAAGCAAGAGAGTTCCAGAAAAACATCTATTTCTGCTTCATTGTCTATGCCAAAGCCATTGACTGTGTGGATCACAACAAACTGTGGAACATTCAGAAAGAGATGGGAATCCCAGACCACCTGACCTGCCTCTTGAGAAACCTGTATGCAGGTCAGGAAGCAACAGTCAGAACTGGACATGGAACAACAGACTGGTTCCAAATAGGAAAAGGAGTACGTCAAGGCTGTATATTGTCACCCTGCTTATTTAACTTATATGCAGAGTACATCATGAGGCACACTGGGCTGGAAGAAGCACAAGCTGGAATCAAGATTTCTGGGAGAAACACCAATAAACACAGATATGCAGATGGCACCACCCTATGGCAGAGAGTGAAGAGGAACTAAAAAACCTCTTGATGAAAGTGAAAGAGGAGAGTGAAAAGTTTGGCTTGAAGCTCAACATTCAGAAAATGAAGATCATGGCATCTGGTCCCATCACTTCATGGGAAATAGATGGGGAAACAGTGGAAACAGTGTCAGACTTTATTTTTGGGGGCTCCAAAATCACTGCAGATGCTGATTGCAGCCAGGAAATTAAAAGACGCTTACTCCTTGGAAGGAAAGTTATGACCAACCTTGATAGTATATTAAAAAGCAGAGACATTACTTTGCCAACAAAGGTCCGTCTAGTCAAGGCTATGGTTTTTCCCGTGGTCATGTATGGATGTGAGCGTTGGACTGTGAAGAAAGCCGATTGCCGAAGAATCGATACTTTTGAACGGTGGTGTTGGAGAAGACTCTTGAGAGTCCCTTGGACTGCAAGGAGATCCAACCAGTCCATTCTAAAGGAGATCAATCCTGGGTGTTCATTGGAGGGACTGATGCTAAAGCTGAAACACTAATACTTTGGCCAATTCATGTGAAGAGTTGACTCACTGGAAAAGAGTCTGATGCTGGGAGGGATTGGGGGCGGGAGGATACGGGGACGACAGAGAATGAGATGCTGGATGGCATCACCGACTCGATGGACATGAGTTTGAGTGAACTCCAGGAGTTGGTGATGGACAGGGAGGCCTGGCGTGCTGTGATTCATGGGGTCGCAAAGAGTCGGACACAACTGAGCGACTGAACTGAACTCAGTCTCCAATCTCCATGCTATCTTCATGCCTTTTCATGCTAACAAATCGGTAAACAAAACACAAATAAAGCCTCTGAAGCTACAAATTATCTTCCATGTCTCCCTTCCCCAGCCATAAATCCTATTCCATCTCTCACAACATGCGCCCTGGGAAGACACCCAGGATCTAACAAAGGAAACAAGAGAAAAGGAGATTTACTTTTAAGGTAGCCAACCACAAAATAACTGCATACACTGAAACAGAACTATTCAAAAGACACAGCAAATGAGAAATCCCCTTCAGGTTTCATAGAAACTTACACTGCGTGAAAGGAAAAATAAAGAAGCGGGGAAAATAAGCATATTCCTTTGATAATCTAGCCTTACTCCTTCAGGCTAGTTTAACAGGGTCAAAATTACTGCTGGGAACTAAAGCCCCTCCTTGACTATACAGTGATAAGTACCAGAAGACTATCCCAAATTTTGATTGACCAGTTTACACATCATCTTTATTTTTACCAAGTCTTTTTTTAAACCACACTCATTCCTTATAGAACTGACTTAAATAAAATTAAAGACACTTCAAATTTTTGTACACTTGATTAGTATAAAGCAAAACCTGTATGGCAAGTCATAAGTGGAAGACAATTATAAAATTAAAGGCAATGAAAGGGAAACGGTGTTCGGTCTACCTGCCCACTGCAGGCTCAGGCCCTGGTCATTGAAGGTAGGTTGGCCCTCCTTCCCCTTTCACCAGAGACCTACTGATTGAAGCTTAGCAACTGCCTGACTCCTACCATAGCTAAGTCGGAGCTCCCAAGGTGGTTACTCAACATAAGTGAGAAGCGATGCAAGCAGTTGGCTCTTGTGGTATCTAGAAGGCAGCTGCAATATGCCGCCGCCTTGAAGTAATCAAAAGTGTAGAAGGATAACTGAACCAGGAACAGTTCCCTTATTATCTGTTTCTATGTAATTTAATCCCATTTATGATACTACTGGGGGCATTGGATCACGCCCCTAATTCTGTTACTCTATCACCAGTGGTCTGATTGCACTTTGGAAAAAACTAAGTCTTAGGTCACCTCTTATTTCAAGGCCTGATTTCTCAAGTGCAGTTGCATATGATGCTTGGTCTACTTTCTCTGTTATACTAAATTTGATCTATCTGTAGAGAGTACACCACAACAAAGATACAAATATTGCAGGAATAAACATCCATTTTCACTTGGTGAATACAACATAAATACAAACTGAAAAAATAAAAAACTACACTAATATCTTTAATCTGAACTCTTCCTCTATGGAAAGGAAATGGGACTTTGTTCTCTAAATTGGTCAGAAATTTTCAAAAATGTTGGCATGAGACAAAGTTTGCAGATAAAAAAAATGTACATATTTTATTCTTGTTCGGTTCCCCCACTTATATTGTGCATCTTCTTTAGACTTCTTTGTATCCTTCCAGCTACTTTTCCTATTGTTTTTAGACAGAAAGAAAATTTTAAGAGAGTTTTATTTATTTTGATGAATCCTGATGGCATTTCCAGGCAGCAGAGATACAGGCCCCAAACGACACAGCTGAGAATAATGAAGCTCTTACATTAAATCAAAAGGCTCATGATTTCATCTCAACAATGCAGATTCAGCAACTAAGACCTTGAAAGCGTCTCCATAGAATTCAAATGAGCAAAAGCAGAGATGGAAAACGTTCTGAATTTCTTCAGAATGCCACATCAAATCAAATAAGATGAAAATTACCAAAATTTTAAGATCCTGGTGTTCTTTTAAAGGATAAAGATTCAACAGCATCCAAAAATGAGATGTGAACATTCAGAGTATAGTAGGGTAAAACTCTGTCCTGTCACTTCCATTTTATGAATTTATGTAGAGATTAAACTATTATAGCCTGCTTCAGCTCCCAACCAGTTCCTCAGGAATAGGGGAGAACTGTAAGGGTGATTTAAGGAAGCATTTACATCGGCAGAGAGAAGACATAATTCGTCAGGGGAGACTCTTATACTTTCTTATTCTACGTAACGCTCAACTGAGCTGACATTTTAGCAAGTTGAAAGGCTTAGCTGTTTAAAGAAAGGCTCTGCATTTCAAGAAATGGGGAAAGGGATGGTGAATAATGCCTTTTAGCTCTTTTCCCTCATCCTCATCTTTCCTGACCACAGATGTCATCTGCTGCTGATAACCATAAAATCCTCCCCTCAGGCTGAGGTCCAGGGGACCTATGCTTCTTCCTCTCTGTTCACAATAGAAAACAGGTCATCCACTCCCACTTGATAATATTACCCATTAAATATTTCTTCTATTTCTTGTGTCCTCTCAATTTTCTTGTATCATACCTTTAGTCAGACGTTTATCGTTTCTTGCCTAAGCTATTTAGTTCACTACAGTTGCAATGACCACAGACTCCCACAGTGATACCTCTGAATGCCGAGCTGAGTCTGACTGTAGCATTCCCCTGCAAAGAGGACCTCCACAACAGCTCGATTTTCAAGTGCCTACAGATGACACACAAGACCAAGGTGAACTGGTCCCTGCCTACCTCTCCAGCATCCTACCATTCTTCCCTTGAACTCCATCCTACAAGAGGGCTGGTTTTCCGGCCTCTGTACCTTTGTTCCTATACTCTCTTTTCTATGAGGCTTTCCCCCTCCCCTCTACCCTAATTAGTAATAAAAATAAGAAGAGAGTTTATATCAATACTGTTCTTACTATGCTCCAGGTACTGTTCAAACATTTAATACTCAGTCAACACTGACATGCGTGGACTATTTTAAACACACCATTAAAACCGCACATTTAAAAATGAGCATTTTAAACAAAGAGGTAAAGTAACTAGCCGGTGGCCCTGTGGCTAGTGAGTTTTAGATTCTTAGCTTCAGTACAGTTGCTCCAGCACTTTGAAACAGTGTGTCTTTAGCCTGGATAAGCTCAGTCCAGCTCTTCTGACTCAGAGTCAACCAGCAAGGTTCCCCCTTTTCCACTCTCCAGAGGGAGGTATATGTTCTTCCTCTCTGTTCATGTAAGTCTTTCTGTAAATTCACTGGCCACATTGTGTTATCTTTAATCATTCATGCATCGCTCTACCCTTCAAGATCATCAGTGACCATGGCTCATTTATTTTTTATGTCCCAGTCATTCAATAAATGAAAGTTGAATGTAAATGTAAATAAATATTTTACATTAAATAAAAATATCTGAGGATCACAAGGTACCTCAGAACATGACATTTACATGTAATTCTCTCTTCCACTATTTTCTACACAAATACTCCCTCTATTGGCATAGACCCAAATCTTAAGCCAATATCTGTTGAGTGAATAAAATGGTCCATGATGGGGTTTTAATGAAAACTACAGTCTTTGCAGTAAATGTTTAGAACAATCTAAGACTGTGAGGAAAGCTGATCGCCGAAGAATTGATGCTTTTGAGCTGTGGTGTTGGAGAAGACTCTTGAGAGTCCCTTGAACTGCAAGGAGATCCAACCAGTTCATTCTAAAGGAGATCAATCCTGGGTGTTCATTGGAAGGACTGATGCTAAAGCTGAAACTGCAATACTTTGGCCACCTCATGAGACGAGTTGACTCACTGGAAAAGACTCTGATGCTGGGAGGGATTGGGGGTGGGAGGAGACGGGGACAACAGAGATTGAGACGGCTGGATGGCATCACCGACTCGATGGACATGAGTTTGAGTGAACTCCGGGAGTTGGTGATGGACAGGGAGGCCTGGCGTGCTGTGATTCATGGGGTCGCAAAGAGTCGGACATGACTGAGCAACTGAACTGAACTGAACTGAACTGAAAATAAAATATCAAATTAAATCTGGATAGACCAGAGCCTCTGGGTTATATATATATCTTGTGTACAAATTAAATATTTGGAGGATTTATTAGCTGACCTATGTAAATGGGCAAATTTGAAAGTCCTGCTTCAAATGTAGACAGGTAAGCCTTCAGGAAATAGTGATTTAATAACTGCAGTTTAGAAAAAAAAAAGATTCTATTATAAATGAAATATTCTCTGCCACTTTAAAATACAGTTGTATGAATAAGCTATAGATTTTTGTATATTACTTTTGCTCCCAGTCATCATTCGGAGTCCTTTATTTGATGTAATAAGTTCCAAACCAAATTTCTTTCATCTTTCTATTATGCTAGATCTTTTGCAAATAATGATAACATTATCTGGTTCTTTACAATTTTTAATGCCACATTTATATTTTTGACAATGGGCACTTTTGTGTCCATTGTCTAGCTTCAATGGAATTTATAATATCTTCCCACTAGGTCAAATATAGGCATTGAAGGAATGCATACTTACATATGCATATATTAATTTTGTATCCAAAGTAGTGACTTTCATTTCATCTCTTTATAATACAATCATTTAAGGTTTATATATTTTCTCTGGGCACTCTTTTAATTGCATCTCATAAGTTCCCTTATATAATCTTTGTCATTTTTTATATATCCTGACTTCTTTTTTTCCTTGCTGATCTAAATTAAGAAAACACACTCTCTGATCTCTCTCTCTCCATCCATCAATACCTATCTACCTCTGCTATTTTTTCTCTCTATTTCTTGTTCTCTCTCATTTACTTTACCAGGTGGTCACCCATTATTTCTCATTTTGATCTTCATTTCTAGCTTCACTGTACTGGGGTTAGACATAGTTGCCTATAATAGGTCTATTCTTAGAATCTTTTAATGAATATGTAACTGGCACAGGCAAATTAGGTACACTTTCCTTCAGAGTCTAGTTACTGTTATATTTAAATTATATCAGCTTTACCAATTTGTCATTTAGTCTTCTGTGTACTTGACATTTGTACACTTGATCTTTCATGGGCAGAGATAGTTGACTTATTGCCTCCTATAAGCAAATTTGTTTAATTTTCATTCCTTTACTGTACATTTTTGTTCATGAGCTACACTAATTGGAGTTTTGCTTCCCTTGTGTATTATTACCCTTCTTAGGACTGCCCTAACAAAAATAGCACAAACTCATTTATTTAGAACAACATTAACTTATTGTCTTTCAATTTGGAAGGCTGGAAGTCCAAAATCAAGGTGTCCACAAAGCTATATTCTCTCTGAAGACTCTAGGGAAGGAACCATCACTGCTTCTTCCTAATTTCTGGCGGGTACTAGCAGATTCTAGTGCTCCTTGGCTTCTTGTAGTTTAACAACCTCTTCCTCCATCTTCATACATCCATCTCCCTCCATCTGTGTCTTTGTCCAAGGGTCTCCCTTATAAGAACACCAGTCACTGGTCCATCTAGTCAAAGCTATGGTTTTTCCAGTAGTCATGTATGGATGTGAGAGTTGGATTATAAAGAAGGCTGAGTGCTTAAGAAGTGATGCTTTCAAACTATGGTGTTGGAGAAGATGCTTGAGAATCCCCTGGACAGTAAGGAACTCAAACCAGACAATCCTAAAGGAAATCAACCCTGAATATTCCTTGGAAGGGCTGATGCTGAAGCTGAAGCTTCAATACTTTGCCACGTGATGCAAAGAGCTGACTCACTGGAAAAGACCCTGATGCTGGGAAAGATTGAGGGCAAGGGGAGAAGGAGGTGACAGAGGATGAGCATCACTGATTCAATGGACATGAGTTTGAGCAAACTTCAGGAGATACTGAAGGACAGGGAAGGACAGCCCTGAAGGATACTGAAGGACAGCCTGGTGTGCTGCAGTTCAGGGGGTTGCAGAGTCAGATACAACTTAGCAATTGAACAGCAACACTGGATAAGAGCCCACTTTAAACCAGTATGACCTTATCTTAACTTGATTACATCTGCTAGACCCTATTTCCAAATAAGATCACATTCACAGGGAGAGGATTAGGACTTGAATATATCTTCTCTTTGGGCACAATACAATTTACAAGATCCTCTCTGTCACAATCAATGCTTTCTGCTCTGAGTTATCTTTATCAATATTAAACCTTGCTTTTCATAAGTGTAAGCTTAGTATGGTGTTACAATCCTTTTAATCTTTCTGATTTAGATTTACCACACATATACAATATTACTTGATTTTTGCTTTGAAGTAGACTGAAGTTCTTTTCTTTTAAAAACTATAAGCCATTTAGATTAAAATATATGATTTCTATTCATTCCAGCACCACATGTTATGTTTCCTCCTTTATTGATTTATTTTTTTCTAAGTTCTGTACAGTTCTATGCCTTGTTGTGTGTTGGGTAGCTCACTATGCTTCAAAAAGTTTCTATCTGGTTTGGGGAAATATTAGTGTTTTATTTCACAACTATAACATTATTTTTTATGTGTAAACCTTCTATTTGGTAGACACTAAGGGCAATGATGGTCTAATATATCTCGAATTCTCCAACATCAGCTTAGTGGTACTACTGGAAGTATTATTTCTTCTAATTCTTCAGTTCAGTTCAGTCGCTCAGTCGTGTCCGACTTTTTGCGACCCCATGAATCACAGCACGCCAGGCCTCCCTGTCCATCACCAACTCCCGGAGTTCACTCAAACTCATGTCCATCGAGCCGGTGATGCCATCCAGCCATCTCATTCTCTGTTGTCCCCATCTCCTCCCACCCCCAATCCCTCCCAGCATCAGAGTCTTTTCCAGTGAGTGAACTCGTCTCATGAGGTGGCCAAAGTATTGCAGTTTCAGCTTTAACATCAGTCCTTCCAATGAACAACCAGGATTGATCTCCTTTAGAATGGACTGGTTGGATCTCCTTGCAGTTCAAGGGACTCTCAAGAGTCTTCTCCAGCACCACAGTTCAAAACCATCAATTCTTCGGCAATTAGCTTTCTTCACAGTCCAACTCTCACATCCATACATGACCACGGGAAAAACCATAGCCTTGACTAGATGGACCTTTGTTGGCAAAGTAATGTCTCTGTTTTTTAATATGCTATCTAGGCTGGTCATAACTTTCCTTCCAAGGAGTAAGCGTCTTTTAATTTCATGGCTGCAATCAGCATCCACAGTGATTTTGAAGCCCCCCAAAATAAAGTCTGACACTGTTTCTACTGTTCCCCCATCTATTTCCCATGAAGTGATGGGACCAGATGCCATGATCTTCGTTTTCTGAATGTTGAGCTTCAAGCCAACCTTTTCACTCTCCTCTTTCACTTTCATCAAGAGGCCTTTGAGTTCCTCTTCACTTTCTGCCATAAGGGTGGTGTCATCTGCATATCTGAGGTTACTGATATTTCTCCTGGCAATCTTGATTCCAGCTTGTGCTTCTTCCAGCCCAGCGTTCCTCATGATGTACTCTGCATATAAGTTAAATAAGCAGGGTGACAATATACAACCTTGACGTACTCCTTTTCCTATTTGGAACCAGTCTGTTGTTCCATGTCCAGTTCTAACTGTTGCTTCCTGACCTGCATACAGGTTTCTCAAGAGGCAGGTCAGGTGGTCTAGGATTCCCATCTCTTTCAGAATTTTCCACAGTTTATTGTGATCCACACAATCAAAGGCTTTGGCATAGTCAATGAAGCAGAAATCGATGTTTTTTGGAACTCTCTTGCTTTCTCCATGATCCAGCGGATGTTGGCAATTTGATCTCTGGTTCCTCTGCCTTTTCTAAATCCAGCTTGAACATCTGGAAGTTCACGGTTCACATATTGCTGAAGCCTAGCTTGGAGAATTTTGAGCATTACTTTAATAGCATTTGAGATGAGTGCAATTGTGCGGTAGTTTGAGCATTCTTTGGCATTGCCTTTCTTTGGGATTGGAATGAAGACTGACCTTTTCCAGGCCTGTGGCCACTGCTGAGTTTTCCAAATTTGCTGGCATATTGAGTGCAGCACTTTCACAGCATCATCTTTCAGAATTTGAAATAGCTCAATTGGAATTCCATCACCTCCACTAGCTTTGTTCATCGTGATGCTCTCTAAGGCCCACTTGACTTCACTTTCCAAGATGTCTGGTTCCAGGTGAGTGATCATGCCATGGTGATTATCTTCGTCATGAAGATCTTTTTTGTACAGTTCTTCTGTGTATTCTTGCTACCTCTTCTTAATATTTTCTGCTTCTGTTAGGTCCATACCACTTCTGTCCTTTATCGAGCCCATCTTTGCATGAAATATTCCCTTGATATCTCTAATTTTCTTGAAAGACCTCTTGTTTTTCCTATTCTGTTGTTTTCCTCTATTTCTTTGCATTGATCACTGAGGAAGGCTTTCTTATCTCTCCTTGCTATTCATATGCTATATCTTTCCTTTCCTCCTTTGCTTTTCGCGTCTCTTCTTTTCACAGCTATTTTAAGGCCTCCTCAGACAGCCATTTTGCTTTTTTACATTTCTTTTCCATGGGGATGGTCTTGGTCCCTGTCTCCTGTACAATGTCACGAACCTCCGTCCAGAGTTCATCAGGCACTCTATCAGATAAATCTATTTCTTACTTCCACTGTATAATCATAAGGGATTTGATTTAGGTCATATCTTCATGGTCTAACGGTTTTCCCTACTTTCTTCAATTTAAGTCTGAATTTGTTTCTTAATACACCTTAAAAGATACTCAATCCCAATTGTTCGAATTATCAGATAAAAATAAGACCTTAAGACTTCTGATTATAATAGATGAAATAACCAATATTCTTTCACCTCCATCTAATTCCCCTCCCAACTTTCATTAGTTATAGTGTTCATTTATTGCCATTTATTCACATTATAGACTAGAAATGTGAATCCAGGAGTTTCTTCTTTAGTTTTCAAGTTACACAAAATTTAGGTTCACTTCTCTCCTTCCATTATTGTCTCTCTGTTCAACTTATGTTCAACTGAGGTTTATCTTTTAACTGTTTCTTTAAGGTGTTTATATAAGAAATACATTCTCATAAAGCTTGCAAGATAAAAATACCTGATGTTGCCTTTCTAGTTCAACTGTCTGTCTAGATATTGCTCATACTTTGTTTCCTGCAAGGTTGTAAGTTTATCTCTCCACTGCTTTCTTAATGATATATATTGTTGTGAACACTAAGGCCAGAGTGATATTTCTCCCTTATAAGTTATTTGACCTTTTTGCCCAACAAGTTATACCCTTATCTTTAAAACTGATAACTTTACTAGGTATATTTCAGTTTTAACCATACCTTATTGGTTCTTATTGAAGCATGATATGGTTTCAAATCTTTTGTTTATAAAATGTATTCTTGAATGATATTCTAGAAGATGATTTCAGTTCCAATCTTAGCGGGAGGGTATTTTTTATTCAAGGACACAAGATGTATATTGGCACTCCTCTTTTCAGTATCTATCCTTTTTTCCCTATAACCCTGTTTAATATATTATGTTTCCAGTCTGTGCGTTCACTGTCTTAGCTTCCGTAATTTTCACTGTCCTTTAAACTGTGCCCACTGTACCTGAGATTTTTTTGTTTGCTTGATTTTGTTTTGCTTTTTCAAATAGGTCTCAATTTATGTGATGGTTTTCTTTTGCTCTTTCCATTCCTTCCTAAAGTCTAGCAACTCACTTTTCATCTGTTTCTAGTGGAACGTGATAATAATTTCTTACCTGAAATCAAATCCTTGTATCAAACATTTTAAATAGCTTTTCAGACATTGGAGATATCACAGGTTTGGTTCTAGGTCAAAGTAATAAAGTGAATATCTCAATAAAGCCAGCCACACAAATATTTTTGGTTCCCCAGTGCATATAAAGGTTATGCTGCTTATACTATAATCTATTAAGAAAGCAATAGCATTATGTTTTTAAAAGATGATGTGTGTACTTTAATTAAAAACACTTTATTGGTAACCATCCTCAGAGTTTTCAGTGAGTTGTCATCTTTTTGCTGGTGGAAGGTACTGCCTTGATGTTGATGGTTGCTGACTGACCAGGGTAGTGGTTGCTGAAGGGTCGGGTAGCTGTGGCAATTTCTTAAAATAAGGTAACAATGAAGTGTGCTGGAAGAAGCACAAGCTGAAATCAAGATTGCCAGAAAAAATATCAATAACCTCAGATATGCAGACGACTCCACCCTTATGGAAGAAAGTGAAAAGGAACTAAAAAGTCTCTTGATGAAGTGAAGAAGGAGAGTGAAAAAGTTGGCTTAAAGCTCAACATTCAGAAAACTAAGATCATGGCATCTGGCCCCATCACTTCATGGGAAATAGATGGGGAAACTGTGGGAAGAGTGTCAGACTTTATTTTTTTGGGCTCCAACATCACTGCAGATCCTGATTGCAGCCATGAAATTAAAAGACGCTTACTCCATGGAAGGAAAGTTATGACCAACCTAGATAGCATATTTAAAAACAGAGACATTACTTTGCCAACAAAGGTCCGTCTAGTCAAGGTTATGGTTTTTCCCATGGTCATGTATGGATGTGAGAGTTGGATGGTGAAGAAAGCTGAGTGCTGAAGAATTGATGCTTTTGAACTGTGGTGCTGGAGAAGACTCTTGAGAATCCCTTGGACTGCAAGAAGACCCAACCAGTCCATCCTAAAGGAGATCAGTCCTGTGTATTCATCAGAAGGACTGATGTTGAAGCTGAAACTCCAATACTTTGGCCACCTCATGCTAAGAGTTGACTCATTTGAAAAGACCCTAATGCTGGGAGGGATTGGAGGCAGGAGGAAAAGGGGGTGACAGAGGATAAGATGGCTGGATGGCATCACCAACTCGATGGACATGGATTTGGGTAGACTCCAGGAGTTGGTGATGGACAGGGAGCCCTGGTGTGCTGCGATTCATGGGGTCGCAAGGAGTCAGACATGACTGAGTGACTGAATTGAACTGAAGTATACTGTATCTATCACTCTTCGATTCATAAGTGATTTCTCTGTAGCTTGCAATGCTATTTGATGGCATGTTCCCTATATAGAGCTTCTCACAAAACTGGAGTCAATCATTTAAAACCCTGTCATTGCTTTATCACTAAGTTGATATAATATTCTAAATCTTTTATTGTCATTTCAACAATCTTCATGGTCTCTATACCAGGAGTATATCCACCTCAAAAACACAATTTTCTTTGCCCATTCATAAGAAACAACTTTTTATCCATTAAAGTTTTATCATGAGATGGTAGCAATTCAGTCACATCTGCAGGCTCCACCTCTAATTTTCATTTCCCTGTTATTTCCACCACATCTGTAGTGTCTTCCTCCATAAAGTCTTGAACCCCTCAAAGTCATCCACAGGTTCAAATCATCTTGACGATTTTGCCCTCTTCCCATGAATCACAAATATTCTTAACAGCATCTAGGAAGGTGAATCCTTTCCAGAATTTTTTCAACTGATTTTTTTCCAAATTCATCAGATGTATCCACTATCCACAGCAGTTATAGACTTACAACAGTATTTCTTGAATAATAAGACTTGAAAGTCAAAATTACTCCTTGACATGGGCTACAGAATAGATGTCATGTTAGCAGAATGAAAGCAACGTGGATCTTGTACATCTCCTTCAGAGCTCTCTGGTGGACAGGTGCACTCTTAATGAGCAGCAATATTTTGAATTTTCAGTAAACCATGCTGTCGACAGACGTCCAGTCATCTACACTTTGCTGTTCCATTTACAGAGCACAGGCAGAGTTCATTTAGCATAATTCTTAACAGTCCTAGGATTTTCAAAGTGGCGACTGAGAACTGACTTCAGCTTAAAGTCAACAGCTGCATTAGCCCCTGACAAGAGAGCCAGGCAGTCCTTTGAAGCTTTGAAGTGAAGCACTGACTTCTCTTCTCTAACTATGAAAGTTCTCAATAGCATCTTCCTCCAGTATAAGTCTGTTTTGTGTTCACTGAAAATTTGCTGTTTAGTGACGACATCATAATTAAGCACCTTAGCTAGATCTTTTGGATAACTTGCTATAGTTTCTATATCATCACTTGCTGTTTCACCTTGTACTTCTACATTATGTAGATGGTTTTATTTCCTTTATTCTCATGAAACACCATCAGAGAGCTTCAAACTCTTCTATGGCTTCCTCACCTCTTTCATGGAATTAAAGAGAGTTAGGGTCTTTGGTAGGAGAAGGCAATGGCAAGCCACTCCAGTGCTCTTGTCTGGAAAATCCCATGGATGGAGGAGCCTGGTGGGCTGCAGTCCGTGGGGTCGCTGAGGGTCGGACACGACTGAGCGACTTCACTTTCACTTTTCACTTTCACACATTGGAGAAGGAAATGGCAACCCACTCCAGTGTTCTTGCCTGGAGAATCCCAGGGACGGGGGAGCCTGGTGGGCTTCCGTCTATGGGGTCACACAGAGTCGGACACGACTGAAGTGACTTAGCAGCAGCAGCAGCAGGGTCTTTGGTGGCTCAGATGGTAAAGAATCTTCCTTCAATGCAGGAGACCCAGGTTTGATCCCAGGGTCAGGAAGATCCCCTGAAGAAGGGAATGGCTACCCACTCCAGTATTCTTACATGGAGAATCCTATGGACAGAACCTGGTGGGCTACAGTCTAGGGAATCCCAGAGTCAGACATGACTGAGCGTGCGCGTGCATATACACATGCGCGTACACACACACACAGGTCTTTTTCTGGATTAGGATTTAGTTTAATTAGGCTGGTTTGATCTTCTGTTCAGACCACTAAAACTTTCTACAAATAAGCAATAAGGGTGTTTCACTTTCTCATCTTCTGTGTCACTAGAGTAAGCACTTTTAATATCCTTCAGGAAATTTTCTCTTTTATTTAAACTTGACTATTTGGAGAAACTTAGCTTCTAACCTGTCTCAACTTTTGGCATTCTCTCCTCACTGAAGTTAATTATTTCTTGCTTCTGACTTAAAGGTACAGACATGTCAATCTTCTTTTCACTTCAACACTTAGTGGTTTTTGTAGGGTTACGAAGTGGCCTAATTTCTATATAGTGTGTCCGGGACTGGAAAAGCCTGAGGAGAAGGGGAAGATGGGTAATGGATGGTCAGTGGAACAGTCAGAACACACACATTTATCAATTAAGTTTGCCTTCTTATCCAGGTATGGTTAGTGATGCCTCAAAATAATACTAACATCAAAGTTCACTGATCACAGATCACCATAACAAATACAATAATAGGGAAAAACTTTGAAATATTGTGAGAATTACTGAAATGTTCAGAGAAACACAAAGTAAGCAAATGCTATCGGAAAAAAATTAAAAGGCAACAATAAACTTGCTCAAGGCAGGGTTGCCACAAAACTTCAATTTTTAAAAAATGCACTACCTGCAAAGTGCAAAAAGTGTAGTGGAATCAAGCTGCTATGCCTGTATTCGAGGCCATAACCATATATTTGGTCACAGGACTCATCGTGCCCATTACAATATTTTTCTGATGTGTGTTCTCTGTTTGCCTTTTTCTTTCCTCCCTCTTCAACCAAAATATCTTTACATAGATATGCTGGTTCTTTTGAAATATTGTTTACTCTGAATTAGGTCAGTCCTTCCCAGATCAGCTGTTTTCTGGATTTTATATTACAGAGAGGCCAGGGCTGCAGTGTCTCTGGTTCAGAGTGGGGTTTATTATGGCAAGAGAGAGAAAGAGAGTGACCCCAGAGTGACAGCAAGACAGAGAAAGAGGTAGTTTAGCCTTTACTTCCCCAGCTTTCTTCTACAACTAAGCTCGCATACAGACTCAGTTCAGTTCAGTTCAGTCGCTCAGTCGTGTCCGACTCTCCGCGACCCCATGAATCACAGCACGCCAGGCCTCCCTGTCCATCACCAACTCCCGGAGTTCACTCAAACTCATGTCCATAGAGTCGGTTATGCCATCCAGCCATCTCATGCTCGGTCGTCCCCTTCTCCTCCCACCCCCAACCTTTCCCAGCATCAGAGTCTTTTCCAGTGAGTCAACTTGTCGCATGAGGTAGCCGAAGTATTGCAGTTTCAACTTTAGCATCAGTCCTTCCAATGAACACCCAGGATTGATCTCCTTTAGAATGGACTGGTTGGATCTCCTTGCAGTCCAAGGGACTCTCAAGAGTCTTCTCCAACACCACAGTTCAAAAGCATCAATTCTTCGGCGATCAGCTTTCTTCACAGTCCAACACTCACATTCTTACATGACCACGAGAAATACCATAGCCTTGACTAGACGGACCTTGGTTGGCAAAGTAATGTCTCTGCTTTTTAATATGCTATCTAGGTTGGTCATAACTTTCCTTACATACAGACTACTCCCAGTAAAAACGACATGGGCTATCTGATTCAACAACCCCTACTCTCCAGTCCCTGACATTCTGTGCTATCAAGCTTATAAACCAGGAACCTTTGCAGCAAATTGTACAGCCTGATCTTTTGTCACAAAATATTGCTCTTTTGGCCCATTGGTATCCACTGGATTTGGGAGCTGCTGCTGAAACACTGCTTGCCTTTAGTGCCTTCCTGCCCCTATCAGATCCTTTCTTCCCATTGCACTTCTTAATAATCATTCTGGGATTCTTGTGATAAGAGGTATTTAGGTACTTGCTACTTTGTGGTTTTGTCTCTTTCGTTTTCCAAGTTTGTTTGTTTATCTGTATTAAAAGGATGGAGGTATCTTCATTTTGCCATTGTCTGCATTGCCTTATTGATACGTTCTGTGTCCAATTTTCAACACATTTACTTAGAGCCTACTTGAAGCCAGACACTGCTTTAACCACAGGGACGGTGGAGCCTCGTGGGCTGCCGTCTATGGGGTCACACAGAGTCAGACTCGACTGAAGCGACTTAGCAGCAGCAGCAGCAAAGTAGTAGGAAAAAGCAAAACAAAAAACAAATACGCCTCACCCATTTCCCTGACCCCATGAACTAAGAATGACTAACACAAATAACAAAATAATTTAAATACATGACACTCTGTCCTTCATGTATTTGACTTGACCTAAATAAAATGCAACTTCAGTAGAGAAAAATTCACAAGCACACTCATACTAAGACTGTTGCTGCTGCTGCTAAGTTGCTTCAGTCGTGTCCAACTCTGTGTGATCCCATAGTTGGCAGCCCAACAGACTCCTCTGTCCCTGGGATTTTCCAGGCAAGAATACTGGAGTGGGTTTCCATTTCCTTCTCCAATCCATGAAAGTGAAAAGTGAAAGTGAAGTCGCTCAGTCATGTCCGACTCTTAGCGACCCCATGGACTAGAGCCTACAAGATTCCTCCGTCCATGGGATTTTCCAGGCAAGAGTACTGGAGTGGGTTGCCATTGCTTTCTCCCCCAAATACCCTAATAGCCTCCAAATGAATATCCCTGACACCTTGGTCAACTACAATTCATCCTTGAAACAGGCAGAGACATATTATCAGATAACTCATTTCTTTGCTTAAAAATAAACTTCAAATAATTTTGAAAACCATGTTATTTCTTCCTGAGGGGAAAGTTGTGAAATAGAAGCTAAGTAAAAAATAAATGATGCTTTTAGAAAAAGAAGTATTCAGTCATCTTGTTTCTAAATAGTTACAAGATGTACCTTCTCGATTGTTCATAGCAGATAATATGCACTTTATTGATTTGTCATCTATAAAAGCCCCAGGATACAAAGACTCAGGGTAGATTCCCCTATGATAATTTCACAAGGGTTTGGCTCTTACTGTTTTTTCTTTTTTTTCCTGCTAGTTAAAAAATGCTGGCTGCAACTCAGATTGTAGAGCCTTCTGGCTTCTCTAGAAATTTTCTTGTAGTTCCCTGTACCCCTGGATCCTTATTGGGGGTCAAGCCAGACCCAGGCATCTGAGAAGAGGGTAAAAATAATCAGATGATTAATCTTTCTAAACTACTCCTGCCATTTTCCCTTTAAAGAACACTCAAGGTGATTTCTGTTTATTTGCTTTTGTTTCTGAGAGCAGTGTAGCAGCAGTGACTCTTGAAATGCAATCCCTTTTTAATTGAAATTAAACAAAAAGATTGAGGGGGGGAGTGATTTCTGAAAGGAAATGATGTCATTTGAAAGTTTGCCCTGGACAGTAGATGATGATGGAGGATTTTTCTCCCATCAATGTGACCTTAAAACTGTACTATATAAATTGATAGGGCACTTCAATTATTTTTTTCTGTTTATTTTCATTATCATCATATAAGGCTAATAGTAATGGGGATAACATTTATTATTATTTATATATTAGCTTTTATTATTTATCTGTATTTTTTATCTTTAGATAATCTATTATTATGTGAAAGGCAGTCAGTTGTGTCTGACTCTTTGGGACCCCATGGACTATACAGTTCATGGAATTCTTCAGGCCAGAATACTGGAGTGGGTAGCCATTCCCTTCTCCAGGGGATCTTCCCAACCTAGGGATCGAACCCAGGTCTCCTGCATTGCAGGTGGATTCTTTCCCAGCTGAGCCACCATTGTTATACTTAAGTGCTTATACAAGCATCATTTAATCCACCTGCACAACTGAAATAATTTGCCTCATTTTAGAGATAAAAAGTCAAAACTGAGAGGGAACACATAAATTCTTCAAAGTTGAACCGTTACAGTTTCTCATGGGAAAAGTATATTCACATCCATGTCTGTCAAATCTCAGCCAGACTCTCTCAGCTGTTACTTTGTACCACCTCTGTTTTAGTTCCAGAGGTTCTTATTCTGAACACTTGGAATACTTGGGCCCATTTTCAGGATTTCTACACAGCACGCTGGGATAAAGCCAGGAATCTGTACTCTCTAGACTCTGTTCTGACAAGTTTCAAAATCACTGTTTAAGAAATCTCTTCAGTAAAATAAAAATTATCATTAAAGTTCTGTGTTGTCTCTACTAAACTTATTCCTAAGGTAAAATATTTTCTTTAAAATATAAAACAAGGCAAAAACATTTCAGAAAATGAACTCGTTCTCGTGTCACCAACCAATGCCAGCTATTTTTTCCGTATGTTGATGTTTCCTTCTGTTTCACATACAAGTATATACTTTTCTTGTTGCTGTCTCTCTTTGGCCATCTGCAACAATACTCCATATAAGATGTTATAGAATAATTTTAACATTTACTGTTCTATGATAAGTAGTTTTAATTTTATCATATAAGTCCTTATAAAACTTGCATCAGTCAAAATACTCCAGTTGCAAGAAAACAAAAACTCAAACTGGCTCTTACGAAAATGAGGATCTATTGGTTAATCTATTAACCAATAAATATTTAATAGTCAATAAATTGAATGAGGATTTATTGGTTAATAACTGAGAACAGAGTGAAACTGGATTCAGAGATAGAACCCCATCAGGCCTTTCCCTCTCTGTCTTGTGTCTCTGCCCCTCCATCTCCCTGCTTCTGACTGGCCTCCTGCATTAACTGCTTCTTGCACTCTTGGATTTTCTCAGGTTCTTAGGCTGCCTGTTCTCATGATTTCCTTGTGGCAAGAACCATACGCTCCTACCTTAAGGATGCAAGGCATGGAGCAAAAATAGATATCTCATGCTTATTCCAGTATGAAAAACCTTTTAGACTTTATGTTGGGTGGTGTGCCCATACCCTGGACCAACCCTAGTGGCATAGCCACCAAAGGTAAAGTTTCGTGATTTACACAACCTGGACTCACTTACTCTTGAGCCCAGGAGATAATATACTATCGTTGCGATCCTCCAAAACCACAAAACTTGAGGACAATTCACAGCTTAACCTTTCCATACATAAATAAAATGAAAAAATATATATGTTGACAGAAGTAAAACAGCTAAACCAAAGAGTTAATAAATTGTAAGGATTTCATATATCTCTTAATTGTTTACAAAAATAGTTTACCAATACAGACTGTTACAAAACAGTTTGAAGGTACTGTTTTTACGACCCCTCTGCCATTTTTCACTATTTTCTTTTAATACTTTATAGTAAATCATCTGGTTATATATAAACTGTAAAAAGAGTGCCCAGTCATTATAGCAGTCAAAATGTTTAAAAGACCATGTAGTTTAGTTATTAGATAATTCCTATGTATATTCTACTTGTACATTTTATATTCATATTTCTTTTCTTCTAACTCTAAAATGCTATATATACTGCATATTCATTAGTGACATTACATCTGGCATAACTAAAATTCAATTGTGTAAATAACTGTTTCTAAAATTATAAACAGCACTGTATTTATTTATTTCATAGGATGCATTATTTAACAGTATGACTTCCTGTGATATAATATATATGATTATATATAACATATGTAAATAGATTATACATAACAGAAAAGAGAAATATGACCAGAAAAAGAGATAAAAAGGATTAAAAGACCTGGTAAGGTTTAGATAGGACTTCCCTGATGGCTCAGATGGTAAAGAAACTGCCTGGAATGCAGGAGACCAGGGTTTGATCCCTGGGTGGGGAAGATCTCCTGGAGGGTGTGGCAACCCACTGCAGTATTCTTGCCTGGAGAATCCCATGGACAGAGGAGTCTGGTGGGCTACAGTCCATGGGGTCGCAAAGAGTTGGACATGCCTGAGTGAATATGCAGAAAGTTTGGATAAATTAAAAATATCCATATGTACTCAGGCTGTGAAATATAAACAACAAAAATATAATTTTCTTTTGTCATAAATTTGTTTGAAGTTTCTATGTTATCTTCCTAAGTGCCCAGTGGAAATAATATAATGCACATATGTAAGCAGAGATCAAAATCTATATACTAATAACCAATTAAAAAAATGAAGACTCTGAGAAAACTGAAGGATTTCGGAAAATTCAAGGACTCAGTACAAGTTATGAATATTAAACAAAAGTGACTTAAAAACATATGTAAATAGTGATTTAAAATAAAAAGGAAGGAATCAACTTCAAAAAAGGCCCTCATTCTCCAAATATTGGCAATAAAAAAATAAATAATAATAATTATAATCAACTGACATGAGTCAGATTTATAAAAACCTTTCTATGATAATACACAAAAGGAGAACATAGTATTAAATGTAACTCATGTACAAGTTACCAAAAATATGCACACATACGTAAACTGCAAAAAATTAAATAAGTTCTACTCCAGTTTTTGGTCAAAATGTAACCTGGCAGTCACAGGTGGTTTATATTAAAAATTAAATAATTTTAAAAATAAAGAGAAAGTATGATAATATAAAGGTGCAATTGAAATATAGTTTTTGATATTTTAATACTTTAATTAAATTTTATTTTATTTTAATAATCTTATTTATGTCTATTGTACATTTACAAAGGGAGTCATCTTAAAAACTAGGATTGAAAATTGCTGGACAATCATCAGTACAAAAGATAAAGAGTAAAGCATCAAAATCAGTAGGGAAATAAGTTACTGATATGAACACACAGACATGCAGACATGGACACACACAGAGAGATACACACAACCACTGCTTCAGGATATTGCTTCATTAACTGCAAATTTCTAAAACCTTTTTAAGTAGAGAGGTCAAGTTGGGATGATGACCATACTGGACCACATCACCCAGCTGGAACAGTCAGGTTGTCTAAATCTAGTTGGTTCTCTGATTCTGGCTATTTCCCACTCCAAAAATAGCTGAGTGAAAACCACTTAAGTAGCAAATTATATACGTATACTGATCAAAATATTAAAATTATATTCAGAGTATACAGAAAGAAATTTAAAAACTAAAAAGAAGAGTAAATCAAAAGACTGCATATGGCAATCGTTTCCTGATCAATTGCATAATCTATTCATCAGAATAAAGTTAAAATATCTATTTGGCAATATATATCTCCTACAAAAGAGAATATCACAAAAATTAAAACTTGAGCAATTCAAACAATAAGGAAATAAATTGCACAAATTACTAATAAAAGTGAAACAGAAGTTCTTGCCTAAAAGATGTCAATGTGATAGAAAACTTTAAATTCTAGTAATTTTTATATTGTATACCATGGTACTCTCTGGACTGCTATCACCGAATTTGAAGCATGAAGTGAATGACCAACCACCAGCCACCCACTTTTTTGCCTTTAATAGATGAAGCAAAATATTAACATTATAATTGTTTGATTCTATCTTCCTAATGATAGAAAGAAGGAAACAATTGTTCCTAAGAGAACTTTTTTAAAAGTTCTTTTAAAAAGATTTCCTTTTTAAAAACATCAGTTTCCATGTCACATTTTTTTTCTAGTCTCTTAAAAAAATTAAAAAAAACCCTAACTTGTTAGTCTTGCTATATTTAGTCCTAGAAGACTGGGGAAGGCCAAAACTTGTGTGAGGGGTGCTGAGAAACAAAAAAGAGGTGAGTTGAGTAGAGACAGTAGGTACAGACATTTTCAAGGATTTTTATCATAAAGCAAAACAGAGAAATGGGAGGGTAGTCAGAAAAGATTGTGGGGCTTAGAATGGAATTTATTTTTAAATAGGTGAGCTAGTTTACGTTTTATTGTTAGAAGTAGAAAAAGGAGTCAAGAATGAGAGGCCACAGCATTCCTTGAATAAGCACAATGAAACCGAGACGATGTATTAAACATTGGCTTTACTTAAGAGAAAATGCAAGAGCTGCACTGGTAAGTTAGGTAAAGGGATGCGGAATACATGGAGGAAGTGACACAGAAGATGCGATGAGTGTTTCTCTATCAAAGTGAGAACAGGAGGAGAGAGGACTTAATGTGTCCTCTCACACAGCAGGTAATTATCGGAAAAATGTGATAAGGACCAAGTTAAGATCCATTGGTAGACATTTATTTTTTTTATATTTTTTTGTTTTTTAATTTGTTTATTTTAATTGGAGGCTAACTGCTTTACATTATTGTGTTGGTTTTGCATACATTGACATGAATCTTCTCCGGGTGTATATATGTTCCCCATCTAGACATTTAAATGGCATCAGTCAGTCAAGCTGTTCAGCCGTGTTCACAGATCAGATGTAGACATGAAATGAGTAGAAATTTATACGTAAGGAGAGAGTTGGGACGTTGCTAGGAGAGCATACTAGAGAATGAGGTGTAAGGGAACAGCAGGTGTATGCCAAACAAACACTGTGATGGGCCATAAATCTACACCAGAAAAGGAGAGAAGAAGAACAGGAGGACCAAGTGCTAAAACCATCACTGAAGTGCTGCGGAGATGGAGCAGATGCTGTTAACAGATTCAGTTCAGTTCAGTTGCTCAGTCGTGTCCAACTCTTTGCGACCCCATGGACGGCAGCACATCAGGCCTCCCTGTCCATCACCAACTCCTGGAGCTTACTCAAATTCATCTCCATTGAGTCGGTGGTGCCATCCAACTATCTCATCCTCTGTTATCTCCTTCTCCTCCTGCACTCAATCTTTCCCAGAATCAGGATCTTTTGAAATGAGTCAGTTTTTCACATCAGGTGGCCAAAGTATTGGAGTTTCATCTTCAGCATCAGTCCTTCCAGTGAATATTCAGGGCTGATCTCCTTTAGGATGGACTGGTTGGATCCCCTTGCTGTTCAAGGGACCCTCAAGAGTCTTCTCCAACACCACAGTTCAAAAGCATCAATTCTTCTGTGCTTAGCTTTCTTTATAGTCAAACTCTCACATCCATACATGACCACTGGAAAAACCATACCTTTGACTACACGGACCTTTGTTGGCAAAGTAATGTCTCTGCCTTTTAATATGCTGTCTAGATTCATCATAGCTTTTATTTCAAGGGGCAGGTGTCTTAATTTCACCTGCTGCTGTCACCATCTGCAGTGATTTTGGAGCCCCCCTCCCCCAAAATAAAGTCTGTCACTATGCTATTAACAGATTTAGTTCAGTTCAGTTGCTCAGTGGTGTCCAACTTTTTGTGATGGTTATGTTCCCTTAATTTAAAAAAGAAAAATGGAGAAGTTGGAGTTCTGAGAAGGAAACATGGTCCAGCTGCAATGAGAAGCAAGGAGGATATCTATCCATCCCACTTCTGATTCTGGGCAGTGAAAGATAAGAGAAGAAAACTATTACCTGGAAGGACTGATGAAATTCCAATACTTTGGCCACTTGATGCGAAAAACTG
This sequence comes from Moschus berezovskii, assembly GCF_049115385.1. Lineage (NCBI taxonomy): Eukaryota > Metazoa > Chordata > Mammalia > Artiodactyla > Moschidae > Moschus > Moschus berezovskii. Next base: position 41,679,424 of record NC_142483.1, on the reverse strand, counting down.
ACTCATTTCAAAAGACCCTGATGCTGGGAAAGATTGAAGGTGGGAGGAGAAGGGGACAACAGGATGAGATGGTTGGATGGTACCACCAACTCAAAAAGAAAAATAGCCACCACTGCATAGGTCTACAGAGGAAGCAGAGAGACCTAGGAGAAAGCCGGTTTCAGATAGAGTAGGTATGGCTGACAAAAAAGGCAAGTTTGCTGATGATGTACCAGGGAGCAGTGTAGGAGAGACTGGGGGTTTCCAGATTGGATCTGAACAATGATCTTAACAGTTTAAGACATTTTTCAGGGAAGTTGCAAAAAGATTTGTGCACACATCCTTAAATATCATTTTAAGCAACAGATGCAATTAGGAATAATTCTTTCAAGGTTTCTATGAGAACTCTGGGTTCACAAACAATTCCATTTTACTGTTGAATGCTTCTAAGGGTCAGAAAAGGACCTGTCTATTGGAACTGGCTTAAGTGAACTAATGAATGAACGTTTGTTTAAAAGTCCCAAATTCCTTCCCTTTTGTACACAAATAACCACTGGGCACAACATGATTCTTAGTGAAAAAGAGATTTAGATCTCATAGAATGTGTGTGGTGGGAATTTCACAGAAGCGTATAAAAGAAGTATTATTTTTAAAGAACAAAAGCATAATATACTGACCACCAGTTGGCGTTTTCTTAGCCTTTTGTTTTCTGAACTTGTTTTTTTTTTAAAACAAAGAATTAAACCTTAAGAATAAGTCATGATTTTTGGAAAGTGCCTGCGTGCTAAGTCACTTCAGTTGTGTCTGACTGTTTGGGACCCTATGCACTGTAGCCCTCCAGGCTCCTCTGTCCGTGGGATTCTTCAGGCAAGAATATTGGAGTCGGTTGTCATGCCGTTCTCCAGGGGATCTTCTCAACCCAGGGATTGAACCTTCATCTCTTATGTTTCCTGCATTGGCAGGTGGGTTCCTTACTACTAATGCCACCTTGTAAAGTGCCTAGTATAAGTCTTATTGTTTAAAAATATTAGAATTTTTTTTCTTCCCAAATTTTATAAACAGTAAGTAAAATTCACCCTTAAATCTACCAGCCTTTCATATCACTACTATCATTTTGGAATGAATTTTTATCATTTTTTTTCTCTGCATAAAGATAATGTTTATCAAATTGGCAAACTGTAGACAGTTTCATTTTTCATATTTTACTTTGTTGTTTTATATTTTATAACTTGACTTTGTACACCTTTCCCCATGTCATTTCTTAACATCAACCTCATCATTATTTTGTAAGAACTGTGGAGCTTATTATGGAAAATCATTTTCCTGTTATTTGATAGTTTGACTGTTTCCCATGTTTTCGCTATTATAAAAAAGGCCACAAGGATCTTCCTAATACTCTGTTAAGTGTCTCTGATTATTCCTTTAGATTTTAAATTCTTAAAATTGGAATTCTGAAGTCATAGGAGAAAAGATTTGTTGTAAATATGACTATTTTCCCCTCCAAGCTTTATCTATTTTTAAAGTCAGCCATTGTTTTAAAGCAGGTCACTGTTATTTATGGCTCTTTATTCTAGCTAAAAAGCAGTGCCTTAACTGGAAATTATTTCCATAAGGGCCTTACAATTAGGCCTACAAATATATCTATAAAATTTATAAATAGTCTCATTTCAGCAGCTCCTAAACATCAGAAGAATCATGCTCTGTCTCCAAAGAGTTCAGAGGCCAATGAGAAACTTGTCCTACCAAAAAAAAAAAAAAAAGCTTGGAGTTAATTCAAATAAAAATGGAAGCTTTATTGCATTTACGCAACCTGACAGCTAACCTCAAAATATTATTTCCTTTGGTGTCTGCAATTTTATTTTTTACAACAAAGCTTTTGGTTTTAGGACACAAATAAGACATTGCAATTTATTGGAGAAGTAACCATTTACCTGGTGTCAGTAGGCTGGACCCATTTTCAAAAGGAAATTAATGATAAACTTCAATTCGAGGCAAGTCAAAGCTACATATATATTATGGAGCTCATTTCAAAAAATGACACAAAATTAAAATGAAATAGCCTCTAAATTTTGAGAACCCTTGGGCACAGTAAATCTTAGTTATAGGAGAAAATGAAACATCCTATGATAAGATCAGGTCTGATAAGATGTAATAAAAACATGAGGCATGATACATAAGGTTAGAAGGATCAATATAAAATGTGAAATGAATGCACAAATTGCCTAGTCCTAGACACCCAAAGTGTTTGGAAGTGACAGGGGAATTAAATTGCAAGTAAAGCTGAATATTAAATGAGGCTAAATGTGCAATACATCATTCCTAAATCTACCTAGGTATTCCTAAAATGTGTGTCACTTTTTTTCCCTGGAAATAACTAAGATCTAAGCCAAGGTTAAATAAAAAATAAAGTGAGAACATGGTCATCATGAAATTTAAACAGTGATACTGTGTATATGTGAGGGGAAGGAGATGAAAAAATATGGTGTCTGGTAGCTGTAAAATACAGTTAAGAGAACCACAGATATTTATTCTTGTAAAACACAGTCTAACTTACTGACTTACTCTTAATGCCTAACCTTGAAAGTGTTATGGAAAAATCTGCAGGAACTGGAACTGCCAAAAACCTATTGAAATAAAACCATAGAGCAGCCTGACATTTATCTCACACAGACCTCTGACTTACATGACTCTTCAATGATCAAGAAGGTACATTTAAAATTTTTCTGAAACACATATTCTTTGTAGTACAAAGTGCTACGGAAAGAGAAATAGCCTCAAAGCTTGTCCTGGGTGGCATTCAACTCTGTCTTTGCTGCTTGCTAGCATATAAGCTGAAATCATTTCCAGATTCCTTTGAGCTTCAGTTTCCTCATTTGTGAAATGGAGATGAGTCTCATAAATGCTGACCAAGTGAAAGCATGAAATGTTATTACTGGATAGCTTTCAAAACCCATTCATTTCTCCCCCCCGGCCCCCGCCACTCCCTAACCTCTAGTGACTGCAGAAATATGAACTGATCTTAATTGAGCTGTTCCTACCTCTAATTTGTGGTTAAAATCAGTCTTTGAGATGAAATACAAAAGAGAAATGGAGGTGACTAAAGATATGATTAATGGTACAGACTTTTAAATGCTGCTTTTCAGGTTCTCTGAAGAGATAGAAGAGGTGTTATTACACACTTTTCTTCATACAAAACCTGAGACTCTGGGTGACAATGACTTTGAGATCCATTTTCTCCTTCTCATGTTAATATTTCCTCTTATATGGTCTACATGAATAATGAGGTGATGTTTAAAAGTCCTTCAATATTTCTTTCACTTTTTATAGCACCTGGCTTTCACCTTATTTCCAGTCTTTTCTAGGTATTTGTTTGGTTAATAGAATTTACTATAGAAGAAATGCCAAAAGGAAAATACTTCTACCGACATGCACAATTCAGAAGGACAATAGCCTTGAAAACCAAGCTATTGTCCTCATAAAAGATTTGCTAAAGTATTTTCTCTCTTCTTTCCACTTCCTGTGCCTGACCTAGTTAGAGGCACTGCAAGAATCCCTCATTGTATAGAGATAGAGGCCTCCAAGTTACACAACTCCAGGAGGGATCATCCTCATGATATTCACTGGTTTTCTCCAGAAGATGCCATCACACGAAATAAAATCTGAATAATGTGCAAGGACATACTTCTGCACCCCATTAGGGTTAGCGGGAGTCAAGAAGATGAGAAGGAAATAAAAGGAAAACAGTTTTTGCTGCTCACTTAGGTGGGGCAATGGGGAGTCAAGGGGAGAGGAAGGTATGAATTGACCAGATGTGGGTATCCCAGCAGGGTAAGTGCTCTCCATAGTTTAGGAAACTGTGGAGGCCAGGGACTCTTGCTTTCAGCTACTTTTTAATCTGGGAGGATTAATGACTGCTCTCATATCCAGGTGGAGAGTAGAAACATGAAAGCCAAGGGCTGCAGATGGTTAGTTTCCCAGGTTCTCTGTCCTTGGGTCTGTTGTGGAGAAGGCACAGCCAAAGCAGCTGAACAGGAAGCTGGGACACTGGGCAGAGGAGGTCACCTCGGTTCTTGCTCCTAGAGCTACAGGTAACATGGGATCACAGTCAGACAATCAGATGGTGGGCAGCGCCAGTAAGAGCTTGAGTGACGCTGAGGTAGTCAGAAAGCATCGCATGGCCATGTCTACATTCAGAGAAAAGGTGCTGACTGCAGCCCTGAAAGCCAACAGGGCTAACGGCTCCAAGAGGACAAGGGGCACTGCTCTGGAGGCCAGAGAAAGGGAAGAATGGCAAGAGGAAGCAGAAGCACATCCTCCCCTCATACCTAGACACCATCTTGAGGGAAGAGTTAGGGATGTTTCAGGTAGAACAGTCTTTGAGAGAGAGAGTAGGGAATAAAATTCAAATACTCTAGCAAGTTGAAAACATCTTAGATTACATATTGGATACATTTTTTTATTAATAACCAGAAGATCAAGTTGTAGGAGACAAATACAAATAGTTAAAAAATAGGAGCACTGCATTTTTCTTTCCTATACCTAAGCTGAGTAAGAACTGTATAAGAAATGCTACTCCCTATAAGGTGTCCACAGTTTACATTTACACAACTCCTAGAGTTTATAAAACATCTGCAAGTAAGTTTTGATTTTAGAATCAGATTATCAAGCTTGAAAATATGTGGATTTTGCCAAGCGATCTGAGATTTCATAAGGCAAGAAAAGCGGAAAGGAAAGATAAAATTTTGAGGTTAGTTAAAACAATCTTGACATGGCAGCATAATGGCAGAGATCTTGCCTTACTATATTTGGAAGCACATCATGAAGCTGCTGCAATCGTATCTGTACAGCACTGAGGTGGAAATGCAACATCAGGGAACCAGAGTCAGATTCTGGAATGAATATACTCACATATATACATATACATATACATATATGTGTGTATATGTAGGTGTGTGTATACACACACACACGTACACATACATAAATATATATGTGTGTGTGTATATATATATATAACTACGATTATATATTCATTTTTTCACATACATAAACATTCTTGAGTAAAAAATATTTAATTCAAAATCAGAAGGCAGATGACAGACCTATTCAATAGGATGAATATCAACAATATGCTTACCATTTTGTGTGCGAAAAGACGTTAGATGCCTAACATATCCCTCTTTCCCTCATGCACACATTCCAAATGAATTCAAGATCAGAAAGCTAAAACAAATACATGTATGATTAGAAGAAAGTGTTCCTCTTTAAGAATGAAACAAAAATGAGAATTGATGAATAAATTAAATAAAATTAAATGTATTCAATTTTAATGTAATTAAAAACCAGAATTTTTAAGTAAAAAAACCCCAAAACTCCTATACAGCAAATAAACATCATAAACAACTTAAAATAAAGAACAAATTGGCAAATGTTTTATAAATACAAAAGCTAGAATTTGTTGGAATATATATTAGTGTAACCTGTTGCAAGGCAATTTGCTTATAACAATCAATATTTTGATTGAGGATATATAAGTTGCTTCCATGCACTTTCACCAAGACAATATTTTGAGAAAGAAACAGGGATTTTAGTGAAGGAGGTAGGAAACTAGGGATCTGCATTCAAGAGAGGCCAATTTTTCCTAAATGCACTGGTTTATTGATTTAAATATTTCTTACTAATAAGCAAGTTCATTATTAGCTTATCACCTGGATGAAATATCCCTACAGATGCATAAGGCGATGCACAATGACAAGGAGTGAAGGACTGTTTAATAGGAAAAATAGCTTTCACCTGTTAGTTACAAAAATTGAGGTAGATATCCATCCTCAAATGTTGACAGAGTTCAGTAACATGTTCCTATATCAAAGGAAGCAAATTGTAGACATGTATATATGGTATAAACAAGTTTCATAAAAAGGGAGAATACAAAAGCCATTATATACAAATGCCCTATTGGCTCAGATGGTAAAAGAGCCCCTGGAGAAGGGAATGGCAACCACATCTAGTCTTCTTGCCTGGAGAATTCAATGGACAGAGGAACCTGGTGGGCTACAGTCCATGGGTCGCAAAGAGTTAGACACAACTGAGCAAGCATCTAACACTTTCACTTTCATATACACACACATACATATGTGTGTTGCACATGCATATAAAATTTAGAATAATCGTCACCAAGCTTTTAACAGTGGTTACATGTGGGAAGTTAAAAATGGAAAGGAGAAATTTCTATTTTAATCCTGACTTCTTTCCTTTCATTGTTCTTACTCTTTATTTTTTTCTTCCTTCCTTTCTTCATTTTTCATTTGTAATTTAAAATATGAAAGGGGTTGCTATTTATTTTAAAATATAGTAAACAATCAAACATATTTGTACAACAAAGCATGGTATATTCTGTATGTTGATTAGAATCACAATTTAATTTCAAAAAAATTAGTAAACACACTCAAAGATTTAGTCTTGGTTGAAGGTAGAAGTGGGGGAAGTTTGGGGAGAAAGTTGTCAAGATATGAGTAACAGCTAAAATGAAACATTTAATTTACTTCATTTGATTTGTAACTCAACAACTAATGTGACTTCTTTTATTATCCAAAATAAATTGATTAAAATGAACAAAAATATAACTCATCTACCTATTTTTAAATATCTCTCTTTGTACCTATTACGTTGGCAATTCTGAACTGAAAACCAAGTTTATGTTTCAGCAAGCAGAAAAGAAGTTGTCTTAGATTGGGTTCCCTAGAAGCAGACTCCGAGACTAGGATGTGATTCTGGAGAATGTGATTTACTTATTGAAGAAGTGCTCCCAAGGGAGATTAGTAAGGGATTGTGCAAGGCCAGCAGAACAGGAAATAGAGGGAAGCCCAACAAAGATGGAACTGTAGGCAAAGTCTCTCAGAGTTTGCATGTCCACTCCTGCAAGAGCTGCAGGGCATTAAATTAAACTCAGCTATCCAACTCCAGGCAAAAGTGCCTGGGCTTTCGGTTATTCCTTGACTAAGGGCCCCTGCTTGAGGAAGGGTCTGGAAAGGAGGGGAGTTAGTTCCCAGTAACTCTGTAGCATATAGGTAAAGGAATTTCAGGAATCTGAGGGAAGCAGTCCTAACAGAAGTGCAGGTACAACCTATAAGCAAAGCAAAGTCAAGACAGGAGAAGGATGCATCCAAAAAGAAACAAGTATCCAAGGAGATCCGGACAGAATGCCCATAGTACTCACTTCAAAAGGGATTTTATTTACAAATACGTATCCATTAGTTCAAATTATTGAGTTGGACAAAAGTCATCTCCTGTTCTCACACTATAGGGCAAGAAATTTTTTTTAAATTCAACTGAAGAAAGCTGCAGAAGCAGTGATCCTAGTTCAGGGAGGTTTCTAAGAATTCCCAGGAAGGCATAATAATTTAACAGCTCCAATTTAGTCAGACCAAAGTTTAAAGTTCTTAATATTTTCTGGATTTAGACTTTTCAGTTCTAAGATTAAAAAGAGCAATTCAGCTTCCTGTTATTACTTTCCTTCAAGATATTTTATTTTTCAAATTTTAGCATTCTTTTCAAAACTTTGGGAAACTTAGTAGAGAAAGAGTACACTTTTTTAAAAAGAAAACTCTAAATATTTCACAGAGGTAACTCCAGTTATTTGCTCTTTAATTATTCTAACGCATCTCTGGACACTAGGGAAAATGAATCCTTTCACATTGATCTTACACAAAATACAAGTTATAAGGCTAAGGAAACAACTCAAAACAAGCTACACCCAAAGATGGAGATTAAGTACTCAGAGCCCCCATGAACTAGCTGTGGAATCATTTAAACTTGGCCTCATTTTCTCCATAGAGTCCTGATATTCTTATGTACTTCTCCTTTGTAGCCTTTGGCAAGTTTCCTAAGCTCTCTTAGCCTCAGTTTCCCTATTGGCTTTCTGGTAGGGCTCCAGCACACAGTAAGCATTCAGGAAATACATGCTCAATGAGTAGATGGAGAATATATCAACCTTATTTTAATCTCTGTACCTTAGTGTCTATGGCTCTATATATCTAAAATATATTCATATTTTTCCCTATCCACCTGTTTACTATTTTCTATTGCAAATGCGGTGGCTCAAAGCAACACATATCTATTATCTCACAGTTTCCATGGGTCAGTGGTCTACACAAGGTTTAGCTGAATCCTCTATCTGGATTTCACAAGGCTACAATCAAAGGCCCAGCTGGGCTGCACCCCTTTCTGGTGCTCAGGCTCCTTTTCCAAGTTCATGTGGTTCTTGGCAGAATTCAGTTCCAGGCAACAGTGGCACTTAGGTCTTTGTTTTCTTGTTGTTTATTGGCTGGATGCTGCTCTCAGCTCCTAGAGACCACTCACAGTTCCCTACCATGTGGCTGCTTTAACAGGTCTTCCCTCAACATGGCAGCTCACTTCTTCAGAGCCAGCAAGACAGAGACTCATCCCACAATCTCATATTTCACTCCAAGCTACTCGGCTTAAAACTACACACACACACACACGTCTTTATGGTGAGAATGACATCCTACTGCTTTTCCTATATTCAATGGGTTAGAAGAAAGAAGGCCACAGGTGCTGCCCACACTCAAGGGAAAGGATCACACAAGAAGGGATCACCTTCATTCATTGGGGGTCGTCTTGTGGAGCATTTTCCAAACTATGCACATCGCATTGACTTCAGAGTCAAATTCAAGTCACAACATTCCTCTTTGATCACCAAGCTCTGGAGTCTAAATAAGACAGAACTAAGCAGGAGATCAATCCTGGGTGTTCATTGGAAGGACTGATGCTAAAGCTGAAACTGCAATACTTTGGCCACCTCATGCGACGAGTTGACTCACTGGAAAAGACTCTGATGCTGGGAAAGGTTGGGGGCAGGAGGAGAAGGGGATGACAGAGAATGAGATGGCTGGATGGCATCACCGACTCTGTGGACATGAGTTTGAGTGAACTCCGGGAGTTGGTGATGGACAGGGAGGCCTGGCGTGCTGTGATTCATGGGGTCGTGGAGAGTCGGACTCGACTGAGCGACTGAACTGAACTGAAGCATTTATGTATGGTGCTATCTTTCACCATTCGTCATGTTCTCTCTCTCTCTTTCACACACACATTGCATCATATGTGTGCATGCATGCTAAGTTGCCTTAGTGTGTCCGACCTCACAGGCTCCTCTGTCCATGGGATTTTCCAGGCAAGAATACTTGAGTGGCTTGTCATTCCCTTCTCCACGGGATCTTCCCAACTCAAGGTCTCCTGCCTTGGCAGGTGGGTTCTTCACCACCAGCACCACCTGGGAAACCCATCACATCTTACATTTAGGACTAAATGCTTAATGGGAAGTGCTTGAGATTCTTTTAATCTGGAATCTTGGAGATATTTGTAATCTTTTTATGCCCTTTGGTTATACTATCCAAACATCAGCAAATGATGCTAACTTTTTTGAACACATAGAATCCTTACTTTTTCCCCATTTATAGTCTTCACTCTATTTCAAACCTCAAACATACTATGTCTGAAAAATGCTTTGAGGTTTTGCTTCATGCTTTTAGTCTCTGCCAAGTAGAGGAAAGCCCACCCACACTGTGTATTAGTCACTCTGTCGTGTCCAGTTCTTAGAGACGCTGTGGACTGTAGCCCGCCATGCCTCTCTGTCCGTGGAGTTCTCTGGGCAAGAATACTGGAGTGGGTTGCCATTTCCTTCTCTAGGGGATCTTCCTGACCCAGGAATCAAACCCTGGTTTCCAGCATTGCAGGCAGATTCTTTACCATCTGAGCCATGAGGGGAGCCCTTCCTGGCAATACTACCTCACAGTGATCTCAAGTGACCTACACATGGCACAGGACAGATGCTTTCTTCACAGGACACATTTTAAAGCACTTAAACATCTCATATTTTGACCAGCAGATGTATAAAGACTAAAAATAATTTATATAATATGTTTTGTTTAGGTAACAGAAAAACTAAAATAACATTTATAAAAAATCAAACAAAACATAAAGTGCCAAGTACACATTAGAAAAGGCAAATTTTATGATTAACTAAGAGAAGTACATAAAACTTGTTTTTTAAGACATAAATACAAGATTAATTTGAAGTTGCTTTGTTTGTTAATTTTATTAAAATTAATATGTATAAGAAAACCCATATTTTTATAGATGAGTGTGTAGAACATGAAAATTGCTAAACAACTGTGTGTTATCTATAATCCGTTGTGGTCTAAACAGATAAATGGTTCTACTTGGTGTGTTGGTTTCTAAGGCTGTCTGTTGAGACTGACACAAGTCAGTCCTTCACATTAAAGAAGCTCAACCTAGACACTTCTGTTACAAAGTACTATAGTTAGAATGTTAAAATTAAATTCAAAAAGGGAAAAAAAAAATACCACAGCACCTACACAACACCTGTGGCTAAGACCTATACAACTGGACACAGTGAACAGAGCCTGTTGTTTTCTTTCATCTGTGTCACAAGCATTAGGCTTAAACTGAGGTTTTTAAACATGCAAGAAATCTACATGTTGCTAACTTCACAGATTTGAAACATATGGAGCTATTTATTCTGCTCTTTACTTAACAATATTGGGCTATTCTGGTGTCTTGCTGAATTTTGGGAAGGCAAGCAGGGAAGTTTACTATTCTGATGATTCCCAAACATCCATTTGGTGACTAAACTTTATTTAAAGTTACAATGATAAAGAGGTAAATTTGTTAACAAATTAGTATGCCTTGCCCAAGGAACAATACAGAAATAGAATAATCAATTCTCACTCTTTCATAGTTTAAACAATATCTCCTTTATTTGTAAACATTCATTATTAAGTACTTCAAACTACTGATGATTGAATGGTGTTTTAACATATGACTATACCAGCATTTCTTTCCTATGATTAAAGAAAAATCATCTTCCAGACATGCTATAAAACTGCAGCTTAATCATTCTGGATAGTTGAAAGTGTTCTTTAATAATCAGGAAATATCTATGTGCAGGTCAAAACTGAGGCATCTGATGACATATCCTAATAACTCTTCATGTGCTCATTCTATTTTGTTTTGTTTACTACATCATGAGTGATGCAGACTATACTTAGTAATATCAAAAGCAATACTTCTGTGACTTACAAGGCCCATTTTTAGACCAGCGTTTGCTTTAGTTAAATATAAGTGTTTTAAAGGAAGTTCCCCAAATTCTCTTTAGATGTTTCCTCTGACTGCATTATTAACTCAGTGCCTGATTCAATTTACTTTCTAGGTTCTAACATCCAAGCCTCCACAAGAATCAGCAATTATTCTCTGCAGTAGAACTGCTGCCATAAACTACTAAAATGCCAGACAAACAGCAGTCGTGGCATCCACAAGTACCGTCACCAACCTACAGATGTCAGCGCGCTTGCTCTAGCCACACAGACTTTCTGGGAAACTGCTCTGCCCATCCCCCTCACACTTCACAGCCACATTGTGTTCCTTGTGATGGAGCCTGCTCCTTGGCCTCAGCCACAGAGCTGAGGTGAGCAGTCAACAAATGATGAGCTCTCTCTAGAGTGGCTGGCATCTAAAAGACATGAGGTAGGCTGATCCAGTCACCTCCTCAGGAATTTGAACTAGGAAACACAAAGAAATGGGAACAACAGGCCAGGGAATAAAGGAAGAGGACAAAACAGAAAAATTGCTGCAAAAGAAAAAAAAGAAAGAAAGAAAAATTCCAAGGAAGCCATGATATGTAGGTAGTATGTCAAGAAAGTAGAGAAACAACACTGAAAGAGTCCATCTGTATTCCATGAAATAAAGGAAGAGAAGAGTCAGTTCATGGATTTGCCAGTTCCTGGAGCTTCTCACCTATGGGTAACTTCGTAATAATTATTTCTCCTCCTTTGAAATTTTTTGAATGTCTCTGTTTTACATAACAAAAACAATAACAAGAATTTATTTTAATACTAAAGTGTTGGTGCTATATATAATCAGTACAACAGGAGTAATAACCAACCTGAATGATTGCTGAATGTGAAATCTACTGCTGGCACATCCTGGCTTAGTCACTCTGAAAATACCACGTAATATGTGGAGCTCTAAGTCAGAGGAGGTGAAAGTGAAAGTCACTCAGTTGTGTCTGACTCTTTGTGACCCCGCAGACATGGAATTATGTAGCAAGAATACTGGAGTGCGTAGCCTTTCCCTCCTCCAGGGCATCTTCCCAACCCAGAGATCGAACCCAGGTCTCCCACATTGCAGGTGGATTCCTTACCAGCTGAGCCACCAGGGAAGCTCATGAATACTGGAGTGGGCAGCCTCTCCCTTCTCCAGTGGATCTTCCCAACCCAGGAAGCAAACCGGGGTCTCCTGCATTGCAGGCGGATTATCTACCAACAGAGCTATCAGGAAAGCCCCATAGGTAACATTCTACAATGTAGGTAACATCACACAAACCAACCCATGTTCACCTTTGCCTTTGCAATCAGTGCAAAAATGATCATACGTTCAAAAGTACCAGCAGGATTCCAACCTAGACCACTTTGATTTTAATGCGATATTAATTCTAATTGGAGATTAGATTATAAAACAACTAGCTGACATTTATGGAGTGCTTAACAAATGCCAAATACTTCATTTAGTCTTTACAGCAATTCTTATTAAAAAAAATATCCATTATGGGTTCCCCGTAGAGTTGAAGAAACTGACAGTTTGAACAATTGGCTGATGGTCATTCTGTGACTGATATATTTTGAAGTCAAGTTTTAGTGACAGTCTAACTTTTCACTTACCATTTTCAACTATGACACTACATGGACCGCCACTATGAAATAACACTCACAATATCACCTCCAAAAAGTCTGACACAATGGAGGCAGTTGGACAATTACATATCATCACAGTAGCCACATAGAACTCTCAGGGAAGGGAGGCCCTGTTCACATCAGTTGACTGCTCTTCTGAGATCAAGAATAAATAGTAAGTGACAAGTTCATTGTGAAGCTAACCTGAAGTTGTTACTTGTAGGCTGATGCCTATGGTTTGTGGGACATAATGTTAAGACATAATGTGACAAGAGGGCTCAGCTGCCCCTGCAGTCTCAGAAACTGAGAGTCATTCCGTCCGTCCGTCCGTTCCGTCGCTCAGTCGTGTCCGACTCTATGTGACCCCGTGGACTGTAGCCTACCAGGCTTCTCCGTCCATGGGATTCTCCAGGCAAGAATACTGGAGTGGGTTACCGTTTCCTTCTCCAGGGGATCTTCCTGACCCAGGGATCGAACCCGGGTCTCCCGCATTGGAGGCAGACGCTTTAACCTCTGAGCCACCAGGGACTGAGAGTCATTAGCAACCATAAATCACTTGGAATATCTGAATCATGAGTCTAGGGAGGGCAGTGAGTGCAGATCAGTTCAGTTCACTTCAGTTCAGTCACTCAGTCATGTCTGACTCTTTGCAACCCTATGGACTTCAGCACGCCAGGCCTCCCTATCCATCACCAAATCCCGGAGTTACTCAAACTCATATCCATTGAGTCGGTGATGCCATCCAACCGTCTCATCCTCTGTCATCCCCTTCTCCTCCTGCCTTCAATCTTTCCCAGCATCGGGGTCTTTTGATATGAGTTGATTCTTCACATCAGGTGGCCAAAGTATTGGAGTTTCAGCTTCAACATCAGTACTTCTAGTAATTTGCTTTAGATTGGATTCGTTGGATCTCTTTCCACTCCAGAGTCTTCTCCATCACCACAGTTTGAAAGCATCAGTTCTTTGGTGCTCAACTTGCTTTATAGTTCAACTCTAACATCCATACATGACTACTGGAAAAACAGTAGCTTTGACTAGATGGATCTTTTTTGGCAAAATAATGTCTCTGCTTTATAATACGCTGTCTAGTTTGGTCATAACTTTTCTTCCTAGGAGCCAGCGTTGCTTAATTTCATGGCTGCTATCATCATCTGCAGTGATTTTGGAGCCCCCCAAAATAAAGTCTTCCTCTGTTTCAAGTTTCCCCATCTATTTGCCATGAAGTGATGGGACCAAATGCCATGATCTTAGTTTTCTGAATGTTGAGTTTTAAGCCAACTTTTTCACTCTCCTCTTTCACTTTCATCAAGAGGCTCTTTAGTTCTTCTTCACTATCTGCCATAAGCGTGGTGTCATCTGCATATCTGAGGTTATTGATATTTCTTCCAGCAATCTTGATTCCAATCTTGTGCTTCATTCCAGTCCAGCATATCTCATGATGTACTCTGCATTTAAGTTAAATAAGCAGGGTGACAATATACAGCCTTGACGAACTCCTTTTCCTATTTGGAACCAGTCTGTTGTTCCATGTCCAGTTCTAACTGTTGCTTCTTGACCTGCATACAGATTTCTCAAGAGGCAGGTCAGGTGGTCTGGTATTCCTATCTCATTCAGAATTTTCCACAGTTTATTGTGATCTACACAGTAAAAGGTTTTGGCATAGTCAATAAAGCAGGAATAGATATTTTTCTGGAACTCTCTTGCTTTTTTGATGATCCAATAGATGTTGGCAATTTGATCTCTGGTTCCTCTGCCTTTTCTAAATCCAACTTGAACTTCTGGAAGTTCACAGTTTATGTACTGTTGAAGCCTGGCTTGGAGAATTTTGAGATTTACTTTGCTAGTGTGTGAGACGAGTGCAATTGTGCGGTAGTTTGAGCAATCTTTGGCATTGCCTTTGTTTGGGACTGGAAAGAATACTGACCTTTTCCAGTCCTGTGGCCACTGCAGAGCTTTCCAAATTTGCTGACATATTGAGTGCAGCACTTTCACAGCATCATCTTTCAGGATTTGAAATAGCTCAACTGGAATTCCATCAACACTATCTTTGTTCATAGTGATGCTTCCTAGCCCACTTGATCTCACATTCCAAGATATGTGGCTCTAGGTGAGTGACCACATAGTCGTGATTATCTGGGTGAAAAGATATTTTTTTCTATAGTTTCTGTTTATTCTTGCCACCTCTTCTTAATATTTTCTGCTTCTGTTAGGTCATAATGTTTCTGTCCTTTATTGTGCCGATCTTTGCATGAAAATTCCCTTGGTATCTCTAATTTTCTTGAAGAGATCTCTAGTCTTTCCTATTCTATATTTTCCCTCTATTTCTTTGCATTGATCACTGAGGAAGGCTTTTTTTAATCTTTCCTTACTATTCTTTGGAACTCTGCATTCAAATGAGCATATCTTTCCTTTTCTCCTCTGCCTTTCACTCCTTTTCTTTTCATAGCAATTTTAAGGCCTACTCCGACAACCATTTTGCCTTTTTGCATTTCTTTTTCTTGGGACAGTCTTGATCACTGCCTCCTGTACAATGTCATGAACCTCCGTTCATAATTCTTCAGTCACTCTATCAAAACTAATCCCTTGAATCTATTTGTCACTTCCACTGTATAATTGTAAGGGATTTAATTTAGGTCATACCTGAATGATCTAGTGGTTTTCCCTACTTTCCTCAATTTAAGACTGAATTTGGAAATAAGGGATTCATGATCTGAGCCACAGTCAGCTCCCGGTCTTGTTTTTGCTGACTGTATGGAGCTTCTCCATTCTGGCTGCAAAGGATACAATCAATCTGATTTCAGTATTTACCATCTGGTGTTCTCCATGTGTAGAGACTTCTCTTGTGTTGTTGGAAGAAGGTGTTTGCTATGACCAGTGCTTTCTCTTGGCAAAACTTTATTAGCTTTTGCTTTGCTTCATTTTGTACTCCAAGGCCAAATATGCCTGTTACTCCAGGTATTTCTTGATTTCCTACTTTTGCATTCCAGTCCCCTATAATGAAAAGGACATCTTTTTTGGGTGTTAGTTCTAGAAGGTCTTGTAGGTCTTCATCGAACCATTCAACTTCAGCTTCTTCAGCATTACTGTGATACTGAATGGTTTGCCTTGTAAACGGACGGAAGTCATTCTGTCATTTTTGAGATTGCATCCAAGTACTGCATTTTGGACTCTTCCATTGACTATGATGGCTACTCCACTTTTTCTAAGGGATTCTTGCCCACAGTAGTAGATACAATGGTCATCTGAGTTAAATTCACCCATTCCAGTCCATTTAGTTCGCTGATTCCTAAAATGTCGATGTTCACTCTTGCCATCTCTTGTTTGACCACTTCCAATTTGCCTTGATTCATGGACCTAACATTACAGCTTCCTATGCAGCATTAGACTTTACTTCCATCACCAGTCACATCCACAACTGGGTGTTGTTTTTGCTTTGGTTCAGTCTCTTCATTCTTTCTGTAGTTAGTCCTCCACTGATGTCCAGTATCAGCTACCGACCTGGGGAGTTCATCTTTCAGTGTCCTATCTTTTTTCCTTTTCATACTGTTCATGGGGTTCTCAAGGCAAGAATACTGAAGTGGTTTGCCATTCCCTTCTCCAGTGGACCTTTTTTCAGAACTCTCCACCATGACCCATCTGTCTTGGATGGCCCTACACGGCATGGCTCATAGTTTCGTTGAGTTAGACAAGGCTGTGGTCCATGTGATCAGATTGCTTAGTTTTCTGGATTGCGGTTTTCAGTCTGTCTGCCCTCTGATGGAGAAGGATTAGAGGCTAATGGAAGCTACCTGATGGGAGAGACGGACTAGGGGGAAACTGGGTGTTGTTCTGGTGGGCAGGGCCATGCTCAGTAAATCTTTTTTCCAGTTTTCTGTTGAAGTGCAGGACTGTGTTCCCTCCCTCTTATATGAACTGAGGCCAAATTATGGTAGAGGTACTGAAGATAACGGTGACCTTCTCCAAAAGTTCCCATGCAGGCACTGCTACACTCAGTGCCCCCAACCCTGCAGCAGGCCACCACTGACCCATGCCTTGCCAGAGACTCCTGGACACCCCCCGGGCAAGTCTGGGTCAGTCTCCTGTGGGGTCGCTGCTCCTTTCTCCTGGGTCCTGGTGAGTGCAAAGTTCTGTTCGTGCCCTCCAAGAGTCTGTTCCCCAGCCCTGTGTGAGCTCTGGCGGCTCTGTGGTGGGTTAATGGCGACCTCCTCCGAGAGGGCGTATGCTGTACCCAGGCCTGCTGCCCGCAGAGCCCCGCCCCACAGCAGGCGGCTGCTGGCCCCGCCTCCTCGGGAGCTGCTTGCGCACGCAGCTCGGCCTCCGTGGCTCTCGGGTCCTGGTGCTCAGGATGCGTGTTTGAGCCTCTGAGCGGCTCTGGTGGGTGTGGGGTTTGATTCTAAACATGATTCCGCCCCTTCTACCATCTTGCTGGGGCTTCTCCTCTGCCCATGGACTTGGCGTAGCTCCTGAAAGTCGCCCCAGTGCCTCGCAGCCGCCGCTCCAGAGCCAGTGAGTGCAGAGCACAGACTAAAGACGCTATTACAAAATTTGCATTTTTCTTTTCAGTAAGTTGTTTCCACAGTTTTATGAATAAATACACTGACTTTCACAGAGTTGAAACAAAGATGGTCAGGAGATAAATATCCATGATGTACTAGATACATTCTACAAGTGCTTAACTAATAATAGAAATTTGCTCAGATAACTTAAATATATAATGATGCTTTTGTATCTAATATTATTCTTAAAACTCATTAAGGAAAAAGAAAGTTATTTTCCTTCCAATTTAACATCCTATGGTCCCTGAACCTATTACGTTGGACAGGAATCAGATAAGCTCTTAATCTCTATGCAGCAATATGCTAAGTGCCCAGGAAAATGCAGAAACAGTAATAGGTAGCATGCTTGCCTTGCGAAGCTTACATTGACCCACTGTTAGTGATAGCTTACAGTGAACAGTGTTGGATTCTTGATCTCCAAAGAAGAAGATTTAGCTTCGGGACCAGGGACCAGGCTTTATCATGCAAGAGATTTTGTGTAACAGAACTTTATTAAAGTACAAAAAGGGACAGAGAAACCTTCTGACATAGACATCAGAAGGGGGACAGAGAGTGTCCCACTCACTAGTCTTATCAAGGGAGCTATATACTTTTTTGAATTAGTTATTTCAATAAATCAAAAGAATGTCTCAATGTTGTAAAGATTTTACCAGACCCACTCCCACAATTTACATTTTAAGATAACAGGATTAGAACTTAACAATAGAAACATTTTACCAGACACTCTATGAACCGTCACTATGAACTAACATCACTTGACCAAAGTTAGTGGAGGTGATGGAATTTCAGCTGAGCTATTTCAAATCCTAAAAGATATTGCTGTGAAACTGCTGCACTCAGTATGCCAGCAAATTTGGAAAACTCAGCAATGGTCACAGGACTGGAAAGGTCAGTTTTCATTCCAATCCCAAAGAAAGGCAATGCCAAAGAATGTTCAAACACTGCACAATTGCATTCATCTCACATGCTAGAAAAGTAATGCTCAAAATTCTCCAGGCCAGGCTTCAACAGTCTGTGAACTGTGAAATTCCAGATGTTCAAGCTGGATTTAGAAAAGGCAGAGAAACCAGAGATCAAATTGCCAACGTCTGCTTCCCTGGTGGCTCAGAGGTTAAAGCATCTGCTTGCAATGTGGGAGACCTGGGTTCGATCCCTGGGTCGGGAAGATCCCCTGGAGAAGGAAATGGCAACCCACTCCAGTATTCTTGCCTGGAGAATCCCATGGATGAGGGAGCCTGGTGGACTACAGTCCACGGGGTCTCAAAGAGTTGGACATGACTGAGCGACTTCACTTCACTTCATTGGATCATCAAAAGAGCAAGAGAGTTCCAGAAAAAACATCTACTTCTGCTTTATGGACTATGCCAAAGCCTTTGACTGTGTGGATCACAATAAACTGTAGAAAATTCTGAAAGAGATGGGAATACCAGACCACCTGACTTGCCTAGTGAGAAATATTTATGCAGGTCAAGAAGCAACAGTTAGAACTGGACATGGAACAACAGACTGTTTCCAAATAGGAAAAGGAGTACATCAAGGCTGTATATTGTCATCCTGATTATTTAACTTATACGTAGAGTATATCATGGGAAATGCTGGGCTGGATGAAGCACAAGATTGGAATCAAGATTGCTGGGAGAAATATCAATAACCTCAGATATGCAGATGACACCACCCTTATGGCAGAAAGTGAAGAGGAACTCAAAGGCCTCTTGATGAAAATAAAAGAGGAGAGTGAAAAGGTTGGCTTGAAGCTCAACATTCAGAAAACGAAGATCATGGCATCTGGTCCCATCACTTCATGGGAAATAGATGGGGAAACAGTGGAAACAGTGTCAGACTTTATTTTTTTGGGCTCCAAAATCACTGCAGATGCTGATTGCAGCCAGGAAATTAAAAGACACTTACTCCTTGGAAGGAAAGTTATGACCAGCCCAGATAGCATATTAAAAAGCAGAGACATTACTTTGCCAACCAAGGTCTGTCTAGTCAAGACTATGGTTTTTCCCGTGGTCATGCATGGATGTGAGAGTTGGACTGTGACGAAAGCTGATCGCCGAAGAATTGATGCTTTTGAACTGTGGTGCTGGAGAAGATTCTTGAGAGTCCCTTGGACTGCAAGGAGATCCAACCAGTCCATTCTAAAGGAGATCAATTCTGGGTGTTCATTCGAAGGACTGATGCTAAAGCTGAAACTCCAATACTTTGGCCACCTCATGCGACGAATTGACTCACTGGAAAAGACTCTGATGCTAGGAGGGATTGGGGGTGGGAGGAGACGGGGACGACAGAGAATGAGATGGCTGGATGGCATCACCGACTCGATGGACATGAGTTTGAGTGAACTCCTGGAGTTGGTGATGGACAGGGAGGCCTGGCGTGCTGTGATTCATGGGGTCGCAGAGTCGGACACGACTGAGCGACTGAACTGAACTGAACTGAACTGATGCAGATTGCATCAGGCATATGTCAGAAAGTGAAGAAGAACTAAAGAGCCTCCTGATGAAAGTGAAAGAGGAGAGTGAAAAATTTGGCTTAAAACTGAACATTCAGAAAACTAAGATCATGGCATCTGGTCCCATCACTTCATGGCAAATAGATGCGGAAACGATGGAAACAGTGGCAGACTTTATTTTTTAGGGGGCTCCAAAATCACTGAAGATGATGACAGCAGTCATGAAATTAAACGATGCTCCCTCCTTGGAAGAAAAGCTCCTACCAAACTAGACAACATATTAAAAAGCAGAGATATTAGTTTGCCAACATAGGTCCATCAAAAGGTCCATCAAAAGCCAAAATCAAAGTATTGTTTTTCCAGTAGTCATGTATGGATGTGAGAGTTGGACTATAAAGAAAGCTGAGTGCTGACGAATTGATGCTTTTGAACTGTGGTGTTGGAGAAGACTCTTGAGAGTTCCTTGTACTGCAAGGAGATCCAACCAGTCCATCCTAAAGGAAATCACTCCTGAGTATTCATTTGAAGGACTAATGCTGAAGCTGAAACTCCAATACTTTGGCCACATGATGCAAAGAACTGACTCATTTGAAAAGACCCTGATGTTGGGAAAGATTAAAGGTGGGCGGAGAAGGGGATGACAGAGGATAAGGTGGTTGGATAGTGTCAGCGACTCAATGGACATGAGTTTGAGTAAACTTAGGGAATTGGTGATGGACAGGGAAGCCTGGCATGGTGCAGTCCGTGGGTTCGCAAAGAGTCAGACAGAACTGAGGGCTGAACTGAACTGAACTGAACCAGAGCCACTCCCGTAATATACATTTCAAGATAACAGGATTAATCAGATTTTCAAGAAGGAGAAACTGCCCTCAAGCAGGATACACTGTTGTTATATAAAATCCTTAGTACAGAGTTTAAACTGAGTTGTTTTGTTGTGTAATCATCAGCTCTGTGCTTAAAAGAAAAAAATAATGTTTTATGTGACTAAAACTAAGAAATGTGGGGGGGGGTGGGTGGAGTTTGTCCTTTCCTCCTCCTTGAGAATTCCAGACCCTGATCTCTTCCTTGAGATCCCCAGATCCCTTTCTCCTCCTCAGGGACCCTGGCCTTCTTATCAACTTGCCTAAGAATAGACTCTCTCATTACTGCTCACAGCTGCTCTTAGGAAAGTATTGCCAACAGAGTTCACTCATTTTTGCACTCTTTCAACAGTGTGTGAGTGTCTCCTTTGTACTACAAGCAATGCTAGAATTTAAAGCAAAACTCAAATTAAAAAAAAAAAGAATTGACAAGTCAGTGAAAGGTATAGGAGTGTCAATGAAATATCTAGAAAGTCTAAAATGGGATCTCTGCTTTCCTAGGCTGACAAAAATGACAGCTTATCCAGATTAAGGGAATTCCATCAGGGAGCCTTTATAATTGGGGGATTCTCTCTTTCACATGAGTATCTGGTCTACTGTGGGAGATGATATGGTTAGTCTATATGCTTGTTATCTTTGAAGCAATGACCTCCTGTTGGGATAGTAAATTTAGACTGGTTAGGTTCGATGAGGATACTAAAATCAACTGCTACCATCTTCCACAATTAATGCCAGAAATATTGAAACTTGCGGTATGTTAATAGTGGTGAGAAACTACTCGTCTGCCAATGGTTGCATTAGTCGGTTTACAGTGTCTATTTGGTCAGATTATCTTTACTTATAAAATAATAGTCTAGTTCTTCACAGTGACATAGAAATAGCCCCATTAATTTTGTTCAGTCTGGTTAATTTGACTTTGTCTCTCCTTCTCCTGTTCTAATCAAGTAGATCTCGCTATTATTCCTACTTTCCTAAGGAATTGTCAGCAATGAGACTAAACTTTTCCTTTTTCCTGGAACTGAATGCTCATTCCTGTTCCTTAATTATAACTCCTCTCCATCCTTCTTTCAAGTTCAAATCCTACTTTCTAAAAAAAGGATTCCCCAAGTCACTCTAGGTTATATCAATCTCATGGTGGCTTACTGGGTTGACTGTCGGTATAAAACATTTTTAGATTGGCCATATAAAGATAAACATAGTAGCTGTTTTGAACTGAATGCTTGCATTTCCTTCAAAATTCATATGTTGAAATCCTAATCCAAATTTGCCCTCATGATTAGGAGGCAGAGCTTTGGAGGGTTAATTAGGTCTTGAGAGTGGAGCCCCCACTTAAAAGAAAAGATATGACTGCTTGCTTTCTCTCTCTGCTTCATGTGGGGCTACAAGAAGAAGCGGCCATCTGCAAACCCAGAAACAGCCCTTCACCAGACACCAGATCTGCTGGTGCTTTGATCTTGGACATCCAAACTTACAGAACACTGAGAGGCAATTTTATTTTTTTGTATGCGTAAGCCACCCTATCTATGGTATTTTTGTTTCAGGAGCCTGGACTAATTAAGACAGTAGCATACTTTTTTTTTATGTGTTTATATCTTCGTGCCGCAACTAACTGACTCAAAAGTTACCAGAGAGCATTAATCTCATATCTATTTTCTGACACTCTTTGTGCTCACGTACACATACAAAAATTATCACAAAATTTGGTCACCTGTGCTACTGTATAAACTCTTCATGATCTGGAGGAATGTTGTTAAATTACTCAGTGAGCCTTCTCTTTAGGTTGAAAATACAAATTGTGATGACATTTCTGCCTAGTTCTTTCTTTCCAAGGATGATCTAAGTTATAGCTTTCTTACCAATTAGTAGGAAATAGATTCTAAGGCTCTCAAAAATAATTTAGGGTAGAAATGTCTTAGCAATAAAATATGCCATTGGAATAGTAATAACAACAGTGCCTAAGGAAGAATGGAAAGAACTTTCAAGGTAGACAATTTTTGTAAAATTAAACTCACACCTGTTTTTACTTTGGCCTGAAGATAAATATTCTCTACTAATTTAACTTTTGAAAGAATTCATTAGATTACAAAGGCAAAGCACCAGTTGAGGAGAAATGAATGTATGTTACAGTAACTTCTGCCATTTACTCTTTATAGGATCTAATCAGGAACCTTTTTAATAATTACAGAATGTCAGAACTGCAGTACACAATATCTATGATTCTTTTCTCTTATGAAATTTAATGACAAAGTAGCTCCAACTGTTAGATCTCACATATCTATGGTTACATGCAAAAAATACAGAAAAATAATATTATTGAATTTTCAAATTGATTTCCATTCACAATTTTTTTTAATGTGGTAATACCTAACATACAATCTACCCTCCTGAAAATATTTTAAGTGCACAAGCAGTGTTAACTATAGGCATAATGTGCTACAGTTGATCTCTAGAATCCATTTTGCATAACTGAAACTATATATCCAATAAAGAGCACCTCCCCATACCCTTCTTTTCCCAACCCCTGATAACCACTAATCTACTTCCTATTTCTTTGAATTTGCCTGTTTTAGATATCTAATATAAGTGGAATTATGCTCTATTTTTCCTTCTGTGGCTGGCTTATTGTACTTAACATATCCTTCTGGTTCATCCATGTTGTTGTATATGGCAGAATTTACTTCTTTTTAAGGCTCAATAATATATCACTATATGCAGGTCAGGAAGAAACTGTTAGAACTGGACATGAAACAACAGACTAGTTCCAAATAGTAAAAGGAGTACGTCAAGGTTGTATATTGTCACCCTGCTTATTTAACTTATGTGCAGAGTACATCATGAGAACCGCTGGGCTGGAAGAAGCACAACCTGGAATCAAGTTTGCCGGAAGAAATATCAATAACCTCAGATATGCAGATGACACTACCCTTATGGCAGAAAGTGAAGAAGAACTAAAGAGCCTCTTGATGAAAGTGAAAGAGGATAGTGAAAAAGTTGGCTTAAAACTCAACATTCAGAAAACTAAGATCATGGCATCGGGTCCCATCATGTCATGGGAAATAGATGGGGAAACAGTGTCAAACTTTATTTTGGGGAGCTCCAAAATCACTGCAGATGGTGACTGCAGCCACGAAATTAAAAGACGCTTACTCCTTGGAAGGAAAGTTATGAGCAACCATGATAGCATATTAAAAAGCAGAGACATTACTTTGCCAACCAAGGTCCATCTAGTCAAGGCTATGGTTTTTCCAATGGTAATGTATGGGTGTGAGAGTTGGACTGTGAAGAAAGCTGATCACCGAAGAATTGATGCTTTTGAACTGTGGTGTTGGAGAAGACTCTTGAGAGTCCCTTGGACTGTAAGGAGATCCAACCAGTCCATTCTAAAGGAGATAAGTCCTGGGTGTTCATTCGAAGGACTGATGCTAAAGCTGAAACACCAATACTTTGGCCACCTCATGCGAAGAGTTGACTCCTTGGAAAAGACCCTCATTCTGGAAGGGATTTGGGATAGGAGGAGAAGGGGACGACAGAGGATGAGATGGCTGGATGGCATTACGGACTCAATGGATGTGAGTTTGGGTGAACTGCGGGAGTTAGTGATGGACAGGGAGGCCTGGCATGCTTTGATTCATGGGGTCGCAAAGAGTCGGACACGACTGAGCGATTGAACTGAACTGAACTGAGTATACCACTATATGCATATATCACATTTCCTTTATATGATCATTGGTCAATGAATATGGACATTTATTTATATATTTTGGCTATTGTGAATAATGCTAGAAGAAACATGGGAATACCAGTATCATTTTAAGATCCTGATATCAGTTCTTTTGGATCTATAACCTGAAGTGGGATTACTGAATCATATGATAGTTCTATTTTTACCTTTTTGAGGAATCCCCATATTGCTTGCCATAGTAGTTTAGTGATTTTACATTCCTAAGAACAGCGTCCAGCATTCTACATTCCCCATAATCTTGCCAATACTACTGTTTGTTTTACAGAATCTCTAATTAGCAAAATCCTTAACTAGCATTTAAAATGTTAAAAGACAGCTTTCTACCATTTAACTTCTTTTGGGTCAGCTTCCCTTTTAATATATATGTTTAATGAATGAAAGTAGTTTAGCTGACTTGTTTTCTCAAAATACTTCTTTCAGTAACAATCTCTATGATTTCTCCCACATTGTAGAGTCCTGACCTGTGGCTCTTAAGCTCATTCTAAACCTAGAAAAAATTCCATTCTCTGGGGAAAAAAAAAAAAGAGACAAAACACTGAATTGATATTTTGGATATTCAATATTAAAATGGTTTAATGGATCTTGCTTTCTAACATGGAATCCAGACTCTGTACAAACCTTTTTTCTTTAAAGGAGCTGTGAGATTGACCTGTGGGAAGCTGAGGCCCACCTGGTCAAGGACAGCTTCAGCAGGCAAAGTGTCCCTTCCTCCACGTGATCTCTTGCCCTGCAGCAAGCTATGCTGGACTTTTTCACCTGGTAGCTTGCAGGGATCCAGGACAGCAAGAGAAAGACGGCAAAAATCTTCTAATGCTGTGGCTTAGAACAGGCCCCCTGCCACTTCAGCCATATTCAGTTGGCCAAAGAGCGTCTCAAGCCACAAAACCAACCTGATTTATGAGATGGGGAAATAGATTCTTTGATGGAAGAAATGAAGATTTACACTGAAGATAGCATGTTGCTGCTGCTGCTAAGTCACTTCAGTCGTGTCCGACTCTGTGTGACCCCATAGATAGAAGCCCACCAGGCTCTCCCGTTCCTGGGATCTTCCAGGCAAGAACACTGGAGTGAGTTGCCATTTCGGTCTCCCATGTGTGAAAGTGAAAAGTGAAAGTGAAGTCGCTCAGTCATGTCCGACCCTTGGCGACCCCACGGACTGCAGGAAGGTAGCATAGATAGAAGCAAACAATTGGCCATTTTTATAATCAGTCTCCTACATGGCACTTTTTCTCATTCTACTTCACACATAAACTCCCATCTTGATACTGTATTTTGAGAGACTAGTACTCTTGCAAAGTTGTCCTGGCTGTATCTAAATATAAAAGTCTAACCTCTGAACTCAATCTCCATGGTTTGCTTCTTATGAATTAAGCCAGACCTTGCTGACTATTATTTGGTTTTCACCTGATCTTTTCCCATTGCTGTGTTCTCCACTAACTGTGCTCCACATGCCCATTTGGTCTGTAAGAACTAGGTCCAGTGATATTCTCTAACGCAGTAACTTCAGTTATTTTCTTGGTTTCAGTCATGTCTTGTGATGAGCCTCTATTATGGTAGTAGCAAGACCATCAGCACAGTAAACAATTTTAAACTGGCACTGACACAAAAAATACAGGGCAGTGATAGGTAAAGGAGTTAAAAAGCATGACAATTGAAGACAAGCAACAAAGCGTGATAACAGGGTAAATTCCAGTAGAATCTGCACTAGTAAGTCCCTGAGACAGAAAGAAAGCATGAGATAGTTATGCTGATGTCACTACTGCCAACCACTATTTCTACAATAACATGTGAGGAGGGAAAGAACCTTGTGATCGGATTCCTTTAGAAACCCTCAAGTCAAGACTGAGGTAAGATAAAACAGAGAGACCTGGAAGAAAGAATCAAATTAGCCTTTGTAAGTACCAAGCCAATGATGATGCTTAGTGGAGTCTTTCTTTGGTCCTAGCCCCAAAGAATAACTGTTATTGAAAATTAGAGATTTCATTTTTAAATTGTAGAGCAGCTGTCAATTCCAATATGGAAAGGGAGATGACTGGGAGCAGCGAAAAGCAACTATTTTATATTTATGGATGGTTCAGCAGTCTGAACAATTCGGGTCTAGTTATGCTTTCATCATGGACTCACTTTATCAGAAACTTGTGACCTGAAATATGCCTGCCTAACGATTTTATCGTGGTGAAACAGAAAGTCATTTTCAGCTGGACTAGAGAATCACTGATCTGAACTTCAAGGATGCAAGTGGATTTAATGACATTTATTATTCAGAGAAGAAAATATTTATAGATAACATATTAAAGAAGGAATTTGCCAAAGGGAGGAACTTCAGTGTTTCTTTTTGGGCAATGATGCCTGGGTGGCTTGGTAACAATTCAAGGTTGAAAACAGAAAAATGAAACTACTAAATAAAGACCCAGTCAGGATCAAGATAGTCCAGATGATGTAGCCAGGCTACAGTAAGGAAGATGGAGCTCAAGTGGGAAAATGGGGAAGACAGCAACCAGGAGGAGAGGCCAGAGAAAATGCATGGTTCACAGACACAAGCATCGACCAGTCTCAAATACTTCATGATCACTAAGAGCCAGGGCCAACACTTTGCCTGCTCTGAACTCTTGACCACTTACAGTAGGGACATTGGCAACTTGTGAAATCTGTAAAGCCAACTAAACACTGACTATCAAAGGCACAAATATATTTAAATCAAGAACAAATGAGATTCTAAATAGATATGATATATAAAAATGTTTAGAGCTTATTCATTCATATTTTTTAAACATAACTGATTTAAAATGATGCAACTTTTGGTTAACACTTTTCTAAATCATTCATAGTTTTTCATACAAATTATTTTGCTTTTCACTTAATAACAAATTATGTAAGAAAGCCCCAAGATTTGAAGAGAAATGAGATTTCCTCCATTGCCTATTCTTTAAAAAGTACGTCTTTACTAGTATGACAACATATGCCCTATTCGCTTTCCATTTTATAACATATGAGAATTTCTACCTCAGGATTTTTTTCTGTCTAGAACATCTGTTATTTCAGAAAGAACATTATAGAACAAAGTTACTCAAGCCAAACCCATTCTTAACTCAGTAACAATAAACTATGACTCTTAGGGAAAAAACGTTTTCAGCAATACATGGAACAATCCAATGACATTTTAAAAAGTCTTAATTTAAATTTCTAACAGTCCAATCCATTTGTGTATGTGTACTAAAAGACTATAATCACTTTCCAGAATCTTAATTTATTTCACTGTTTGATTAAACACTGTGTGATGCTGATAACCTTCAAAAAGTGATTTTGTGGTCTTTTATGGAATAATTGGTATCAGTGTGTGATTAAAATATGCATAAGCAGAGAGGAATATGATTGGGAAAAGGTTCTGAATATTCTTTCATCTGAAATATTTCTCATCATCATCTGTAAATTAATATATGTCTTTCTTATTCTTGGTTCTTTGTCTGAAACTGAGAAACAGATCTGCTACAAAGAGTGCATTTTGATTTCTTTACTGGCTCAGTATTGAGTTCATGATTAAAAAGAATTTATTTTCAGATCTATAATATTCAGGTTAAAGCTTTTCAGACACATGAAGAAAAGCACGATATTCCTAGTCTTTATATATTTTTTTATCAAAATGACTTAAGAGTTTATGTGTTTATGCCTAAGAACTATAAAGGAATGCATAAAACCAGAAATAATCCATGTGTCAGCACAGTGAAATTAGTGAGGCCTTTCCTCTCTTTCATCAAATCATTTTAGGAGTTGTTGGAATACTGATTTCATACGAAAAATAAACTTTATTTACAATAGGACCCCCAAATCTAAAAATGTCCATTCTGTATGAATTGTTTTAAAACTGCAAGCTACCACTACACAGTTAAATAAAATGAGGATCTCAGTTTTATATTGCTAAAATAAAATGTATAGGCTATGTGTAATGAGAAAGTAGGCAGAATTAACTTATTTATGTATAATTTAAGCATATTTTACAGCAAATTAGATTTCCAGAAACTTCCATACAACAAATTCCCAAACACTGAAATAAAAATTAGAAAAATGGTATAGACGATCTTACTTGCAAAGCAGAAATAGAGACACAGATATAGGAAACTAAAGTACGGATACTAAAGAGGAAAGTGGAGGGGAGAGGGTGATGAGGTGGGAGATTGGGATTGACACATCTACACTATTGATAGTGTAAACTAAACTAAATTGACGAGTTGACTCACTGCAAAAGACTCTGATGCTGGGAGGGACTGGGGGCGGGAGGAGAAGGGGACGACAGAGAATGAGATGGCTGGATGGCATTACCGACTCGATGGACATGAGTTTGAGTGAACTCCGGGAGTTGGTGATGGACAGGGAGGCCTGGCGTGCTGTGATTCATGGGGTCGCGGAGAGTCGGACACGACTGAGCGACTGGACTGAACTGAACTGAATGAGAATCTACATACTATATAGGGAATTCTACTCAGTGTCCTCTGGTGACCTAAATGGGAAGGAAATACAAAAAAGAGGGGATATATGTGAGAGTTGGACTGTGAAGAAAGCTGATCGCCGAAGAATCGATGCTTTTGAACTGTGGTGTTGGAGAAGACTCTTGATAGGCCCTTATACTGCAAGGAGATCCAACCAGTCCATTCTAGAGGAGATCAATCCTGGGTGTTCATTGGAGGGACTGATGCTAAAGCTGAAGCTGCAATACTTTGGCCACCTCATGCGACGAGTTGACTCACTGGAAAAGACTCTGATGCTGGGAAAGGTTGGGGGCGGGAGGAGAAGGGGACGACCGAGAATGAGATGGCTGGATGGCATCACCGACTCTGTGGACATGAGTTTGAGTGAACTCCGGGAGTTGGTGATGGACAGGGAGGCCTGGCGTGCTGTGATTCATGGGGTCGCAGAGAGTCAGACACGACTGAGCGACTGAACTGAACTGAACTGATGGCTGATTCACTTTGCTGTGCACCAGGAACTAATACAGCACTGTAAGCCAACTATACTCCAGTAAATAAAATAAAATAAAAATGAAAAAAAAAAAAAAACCCACAAAACTCAGAGCCAAAAATCTTTCTCCGAACTTTTATGTTAAATCCATATTCTTTCAGAGTCTACTAACTTCCCAGTAGTTTATTATTCTCAGTAAAATTTCTTATCTAGTTGTCAAATTCATGGCAGATTAGAAACAAAGAATGGAAGAATTTGGGGAAAGGACATAAGGTGGGGGGATAGTGAAAAATGCAAGGAAAGCAATAGCTGACACAGGGGTCAGGATAGAATGGGCTATATATTAAATCATCACCATAAAAATAGCAATTGCAATAATAACTAATTTTACTACATGATTCTTACATTTCTTTTATTCTGTATATTTTTATACTATAAATTAGGCATAAGTGGTTTGCATAGGTTTTTTATTCCATTCCTCACAATAAACCTGTGAGATATATAATATAATTATTTCCACTTTATACATGAAGACTCAGACTCAGAAAAGGTAAGTAACATCCCAAATGTTGCAGGATTGGCAAGCTACAGAGCTAGAATACGAATCCAGATATTCTGACCTAAGAACCTGCCTCAACATATTAATGGTATAGTTGTGATTAACACCTTCTGTGCAAGAAAGGACGTGAATGTCTTTACAAAATTATTTGGATTAAAAAAAGCAGTGTGAAGGGCATAAGGTTCACTTATCTAGAAAACCTACATATATAGGTGCACATATTCTAATCAGTGAAGCTTTGCTAAGTTTCTCTTCACTAGCTCACTAATTTTTACTTCTAAATTAAAACTGAACTCATGTTGAATAAAATTAAATAAGATTTTCAACAAAATGTACTTATAGTACCCAGTATTTTTCTTTCCAGACATTTTAAATTCTTCAAAAAAATATCAAAATGGGATTACAGTTCTCTCAAGGGTTTTTAATAAAGTCTAAGTAGATGTTCTGGTATTAGCTTGTAAAATGCTGAGTCAAAGACTAAGGGTAATTTAGTCTTGAGAACTTTTAAAAGAGTTATACAGTGAAGTCACCTCAGGGCCATATCCTATCTGCTAGTTCTATCTTATTATAAGATTTTAAAAGAAAATACAGTGGGGTTTTCTCTCCTCAGCCATATTCAGAAACTGGTAATAATAAAAGTATGGTTGGCTATGTTTGCACAGTTGAAATTTTCTCAAATATTAAAGCTTTTTGAAGTATATCCACCAGATAGGCTGAAGTTCGTTGCGCATTGCTCTGTTTAACTTTTAAACCCTGAATGTAAGGAAGTGAACTATCTCATTGGAGTGGATTAGCTTCAGACTCCACTGTGTTGAATAGGTAATATTTCTAAGATGCCATTTGCCAAGAGTTTTCTGCAATATATTCTGAAATCTTTGCAACCAATTACTTTATGTCTGGTCTGAGCATCTTTAGAAGAGTGTTTGTTAAAAAAACAAAAAGACAAACAAACAAACAAAAATAACTTTCCCTTATAGGTAAGAACATAACCTTAGCTCATTGCTCTCTCAATTCATTGGCACTGGTTGGATGACTTCAGGGCACGTTTTACTGATAGAATCACTATGTTCAGAGATACAGGAGTCACTGACACACAGGTATGTCTTATTTCAGTTGCATCCAATATGTAATTAAAGCAGGTATCCACAGCCAAAGATATATAGTAGAGCCTGCCCTGAGGAGGAATGTAAATATACATGACCTGATTCCTGAGAAGGAAAAGATATGGACATAAATAACAAAATTTAGTGAGTAACTGAACATTTTTGAGCTCAAACTGAGTTCATCTACTTCATCTGGTCATCATAAAGACATAGAGACAAGATCTTACAGAGTCTGAATTTGCTGCCACCACTGACACTCATGTTGAGGTCAAGGTTATACATCGTTACATGCATACAGTAGACAGAACTGGGCATCGGAACCATGTGTGTGTCCTTGACTCTTTCGTGTCTCAAATAACTCATTCTGCAATCTGAGGGAATTGGACTACTTTGGTGGCTGAACTGTTTTTCTTAGAATCAGAAGCTTTTGTGTGTATGCTTTGTTCATTTCTTGGTTTTTAAATACTTTGGCCACCTCATGCGACGAGTTGACTCACTGGAAAAGACTCTGATGCTGGAAGGGATTGGGGGTGGGAGGAGAAGGCGACAACAGAGAATGAGATGGCTGGATGGCATCACCGACTCGATGGACATGAGTTTGAGTGAACCCCGGGAGTTGGTGATGGACAGGGAGGCCTGGCGTGCTGCGGTTCATGGGGTCTCAAAGAGTCGGACACGACTGAGTGACTGAACTGAACTGAACTGAAGGAGGTTTTTATATGGAAACATCAGAAAAATATAATTGGTTACACAGAAATGACACTGACTGATTTAGAGTGGAACTGAGGGTCTCACGCCATCTAAACACCAAGGAAGCCTCTAGAGAAATATGTGACGAAGACAAAAACCATGGGACGGAATAATCTCAAAGGCTTATGTTTCTGAAATTAAAAGATATTTTCCTTGGAAGAAAAACAATGACAAACCTAGACAGTGTATTAAAAAGCAGAGACATCACTTTGCCTAAAAAGGTCTATATAGTCAAAGCTATGGTTTTTGTAGTAGTCATGTATGGATATAAGAGTTGGACCATAAAGAAGGTTAAGTACTAAAGAACTGATGCATTCAAACTGTGGTGCTGGAGAAGACTCTTGAAAGCCCCTTGGACAGCAAGATTAAACGAGTCAACCCTAATGGAAATCAACCCTGAATATTCATTGAAAGAGCTGATGCTGAAGCTGAAGCTCCAATATTTTGGTC
The DNA here is from genome assembly GCF_049115385.1 of Moschus berezovskii. Lineage (NCBI taxonomy): Eukaryota > Metazoa > Chordata > Mammalia > Artiodactyla > Moschidae > Moschus > Moschus berezovskii. The sequence continues at coordinate 41,647,250 of NC_142483.1, read as the reverse complement.
ATCTGATGCAAAGAGGCGACTCATTGGAAAAGATCCTGATGCTGGGAAAGATTGAAAGCAAAAGGAGAAGGGGACAACACAGGATGAGATGGTTGGATGGCATCACTGACTCAATGGACATGAGTTTGAGCAAACTCCAGGAGATGGTGAAGGACAGGGAAGCCTGGTGTGCTGCAGTCCATGGGGTTGCAAAGAGTTGGACACAACTGAGCTACTGAAATGCAAATGAGCTTTAATTGCTGTCTGTTATATCGATTTGCTCTGATTTCAAAACCAAACCTGTACAAAGAAACAATAAAGTTTGCCACTTGCATCCTGGATACTAAAAATAGCGATCATTTCAAGTGCTACTTTTGAGGTGCCTTCATTCTGGGCCTGAACTATCCATCTAGGCTATAATCTCAATTAAAATATTTATATCTATTTTAAAATTTTATTTATTTATTATAATTGGAGGCTAATTACTTTACAATATTGTGGTGGTTTTTGCCATACATTGACATGAATCAGACCCCAGTATACATGTGTCCCCCTGTCCCGAAACCCTGCTCACCTCCATCCCCATTCCATCCCTCTGCGTTATCCCAGTGCACCAGCTTTGAGTGCCCTGTTTCATGCATCGAACATGGACTGTTCATCTATTTCACATATGGTAATATACATGCTTCAATGCTATTCTCTCAAATCATCCCACCCTCACCTTCTCCCACAGAGTTCAAAAGTCTGTTCTTCATATCTGTGTCTCTTCTGCTCACATATAGGGTTGTTGTTACCGTCTTTCTAAATTCCGTATATATGCGTTAGTATACTATATTGGTGTTTTTCTTTCTGGCTTACTTCACTCTGTATAATAGGCTCCAGTTTCACCCACCTCATTAGAACTGATTCAAATGTGTTCTTTTTAATAGCTGAGTAATACTCCATTGTGTATATGTACCAACAACCTTTCTTATCCATTCGTCTGCTGATGGACATCTAAGTTGCTTCCATGTCCTAGCTATTGTAAACAGTGCTGTCATAAACATTGGGGTAAATGTGTCTCTTAATTCTGGTTTCTTAGGTGTATATGTCCAGCAGGGGGATTTCTGGGTTGTATGGAAGTTCTATTTCCAGTTTTTTGAGGAATCTCCACACTGTTCTCCACAGTGGTTGTACTAGTTTGCATTCCCACCAACAGTGTAAGAGGGTTCCCTTTTCTCCACACCCTCTCCAGCATTTATTGCTTGTAGACTTTTGGGTAGTAGCCATTCTGACTGGCGTGAGATGGTACCTCACTGTGGTTTTGATTTGCATTTCTCTGATTATGAGTGATGTTGAGCATCTTTTCATGTGTTTGTTAGCCAACTGTATGTCTTCTTTGGAGAAATGTCTGTTTAGTTCTTTGGCCCATTTTTTGATTGGATTGTTTATTTTTCTGGTTTTGAGCTACATGAGCTGCTTGTATATTTTTGAGATTAATTCTTTGTCAGTTGCTTCATTTGCTATTATTTTCTCCTTTCTGAAAGCTGTCTTTTCACCTTGCTTACAGTTTCCTTCATTATGCAAAAGCTTTTAAGTTTAATTAGGTCTCATTTGTTTATTTTTATTTATATCTTTTTTAAGAGACCAATGACTTTTGTTAATTGACATCAGGACATACTAGTAAATTGAGAAACATTATCTGAGTTTTATAAAATAAATCAGGTTTAGATTCTCAGAAACTTGGGATTCAAAAGAAGAGATGCTTTAGTTGATGTGGGAAGAACCTCTAGGGAAGACTTCAGAACTCTAGAATGAACAGGCAAATTTAAGGACATGTTGGAAAGGAAGAGTCTTGCCATGGGACTAATTCTCACCTAAAGCTCCTTAGAATCAAATGAAGCTCTTTTAAAACAGTATTGTGCTCAAACTCCATCCCAGACAAGTTAAATCTGAGTCTCTACTGGTGTCCCAAGACAGAGGAGTTTTACTTTGTTGTCTTTCCCGTAAAGTTTATTTTGAGAATAGCTGCATATTTACAGAATGTTTTAAAGATAATTCTGAGAATGTTATATATATTCTATTTTGTCAATTTTATTGACAGAAGTTTATATTCTAATGTCAATATTCTGTGTTTATCGCCTATTATTAGTATGATGCATGTGTTATAATTAGTGTATAAGAATGATACATGATTATTAACTAAAGCCCACACCTCATTTAGATGTTCTTAATTTTTACCTAACATCCTGTCTCTGGCCCAGGAACCCATCCAGGGCACCACACTCCATTTAGCTGTCATGCCTCCTTAGGCTTCTCTTGGTTGTGACCAGTCTCTGAGACTTTGCTTTTTAGAGATGACTTGGACAGTTTTGAAGAGCACTGGTCAGATATTTTGGGGAATGTTCCTAAATTGAGATTTGTATGTTTTTGTTTTGTTTTTCCCCCGCATTGGGAAAGAAGTTATGGGCTTTGGGAAGGAAGACCACAGAGGTAAAGTGTCATTCTCATCACATCACATCAAGAGGATATGCCATCAACATGAGCCTACAATTGACACTGACCTTATCATTCGACTGAGGTTTATCAGGTTTCTCCACATAAAGTTACAGTTTCTTTGTTCGTTGATACCACCCTACTTTGAAGGAAGTTGCTACGTGCAGCCCCACTTATGTGGGGATAGTTAAGCTCCACATCCTTGAGGGGGGAATAGCTTCATAAATTGTTGAGAATTCTTCTACACAGGAGATTTGCCTGTTTTCTCCCATATATTTATTTATGTATTCAGTTATTTATTTCTGTTAGTACGGACTCATGGATATTTAATTTATATTTTGGGTTATGCTCCAGTACTATTTTTTGTTTTATTTTGCTACTCAAATTATTACAAGGTTGGCTACTGAGAGCTCTTTTATTTGGTTCCTGTGTCCCTTGTACATACTCCATCACTTTGTCTTTTTGAGCTCCAGACTTATCTTGCATATTCCTTGCCCTAGCCTTAGGATCAACCATTTCTCTAAGAAGCCTTGTTTCCCTGCACTGGGGAATGGCATTAGAAACCATCAGTGAACTTAAGTGTTCTGAGGTTTCCAAGACATTGTTGCTTCCAGGTCATCTCAGACGACCGAGCTAGAAAATAAACATGTGTATTATTATCCTGTAAAACTACATGTATCAATATTGAAATAAACATGAGTTCATACTGATATCTCCAACTCTAATTTTATTATTCCATGGACCACTCTAGCCTTCTCACCTCTTTCTTATCTGCAAGCCTACCACCCCTACGAGCAGGGAGAAACTTGACTGCAACCACTCACCATTTACTTACTTCCTCGTTCACTTCTGGTACGCATGCATAGAGCTTTAGCAGTTGTTAACCTCTGCCTCTGTAGAAAATCACCTACCAAAGTGCAGTGCTTATTATGTTCAGTTCCCATTGCCTTTAAGTCTTTTATCTCTGTTCAAATCTAAAGTTACTGTTTCCTCCACCTCCTTCTGTGTGGTTACACATTCATAATACAGCTAGATTCTTTGTTTACAGTCTGCATTCCATCTTGGGAATCTCTGATTTAATTGATTTTTTAAGTCTGCATACATTATATTTCAGTGTTTGAGCTGTAAATTTATGTGGGTTTTGACAAATGCGTAGTGTCAAGTATCCACCGTGAAAATACCATACAGAATATTTTCACAAACCTAAAAATATAACTTGTGTGTGTATTTAAAAAGCTCATTAGTGTGCATACAGAATTAAGAAGCACTAGATTTTTTCTGTCAAGATCAAGTTCTGGTATATCCAAGGTCTTAGTTTCAGTGTTTTTGAATTTAGAATCTGGAAGACTAGTGTGCTTCTTTCTGAGTGACCTTGCCAAGTTAGCTTATCTCTCTGTTTATGAATGGATCCCACGTTCAGCATTATAACACCTTCCTTGGAGCTGTTGAAGGACTTAAATGGATTACTGACAGTAAAGCACATTTACAAAATTGGAAAGGAGTAGTTATGTAGTACATGTTAGCCATTATTATATTGTTCTGATTATTGCTACTTTTATTCACGATTTACTCCAATCTAGTTTGTCAATGATGCTCCACAGATTATTAACATGCCTATCAGAGAAGGAGAGAGAGGGAGAAACAAAGAGAGACAGAGTCTTCTCTCCTCTTTATTTTAGGCGTTCCAGGTCATGCATTAACTAGGTTGCTGTCCCAGAGAATCACTCGGGGTGACAGAACACGTATGCGCTCCAGTCGGCCCCACAGTTACTGAATCAGAATCTCTGATGGTGGGAGTGGGACAGCAAAACTGGTTTCAGGGCTGTTTAATGATCTGATGACTTCAACATGTCGCCAAGTTGGAGAACTACTAGACAGACTGGGGGAGATCCTCTTACTCCAACTCCTTCAGATTTTTCTGACTCAAGTTTGAGGGAGAAAAAAAACAAACAACAAACAAACAACTTCAGAACATGACTAGAAAAAGCAGCTTGGCTGAAAGTGCACATGAGTCACAAAAAAAGGTGCTGTAATAGCTGTGATGAGTAACTTTCCCTGATTTCCAGCTTGTTTCCAAATCCAGTTCTCAGCACTGTGCTTCATTCGGTTTGCTCAGCATAGTTGATGTGAGGCAACTTAAGTACCTGCCACCATCAGGTTTTCTGGAGCATATGTCCTGTTTTCTGCCGTTTCCCTGTTTCTGAGTCCAGATGGTAACTATCCACCCTCTTGAGGGCATGTATTGATGCCCCAGCATTCCATTTGATTCTGATCATTTCACTTGCCTGGGGACAAATATATCTTTTCTCTCTCTCTTCTCTTCTCTCTCTTCCCCTTCCCTCCCTTCTTCCTTCCTTTCCTTTCTTCATTTACTTCATCACTTCCCAAACTGCTTTGAAAATGCAACCTACTTCATTTTAATGTAAGGCATTGAGAGATTTTGAAAATCAGCACTGCCTTGGTCAAATAGCTTTCAGAAAATATCATATCTTCTCTCTAACACTTGCAGAACACATTCGCTTATTAAAAGCAATGTGATGTTCTCCAATGATATTCATCTATTTATATTAAAATTTCCATACACATTTTTAAGGAACATTTGGGGCAAGGATGAGAGAGGATGCACACTACTTATTAAAAGGCTCTGGTCCATGCTACATAGTAGCAATAACATGAAACCAACATAAATTAAATATTGTATACACTTCTCCCACAGTGGTGCAATTCAGTGTCCCTTATAATTTGAAGCCCATTTTTTATACTCAAAACCCTATTCCAACCTACTTCATAGGTTTCAGAATCAATCTGTAATTAGGCAAACAATTTTAAATCTTCATATTCAAATTTTAGTTTACAGCTACCATGTTTAGGTCTTTGTATATATGCAATCTCATCAATTTCTTTACATTAACTCTGCAAAAATAATCCTAATATAAAATGAGGGGGAAATAGGCTCAAAAAATTAAAATATGAGTCTGAACCAGAGTTCTTAGCCTATAGAATTCACCAGCCAACACAGGAGATAAAGAGATGTGGGTTTGAGCTTTGGGTCAGGAAGATCCCCTGGAGAAGGAAACGGCAACCCACTCCAGTATTCTTGTTTGGGAAATCCCATGGACAGAAGAGCCTGGCCAGATACAGTCCACGGAGCCACAAAGAGTTAGACACCACTTTAGGACTAAACATCAAGTCTATGCTGAGGGCTGACCGTTTCGTTGAAGTATGTTCAGCAGTACCCCAGATTCTACACACTACATGCTGGTAGTACTTCCATTCCCCAAGCCGTGGAGGACAAAATTGCCCCAATAATTGAGAACCAGTGATCTTCCCTGGTGGCTCAGAGGTTAGAGCGTCTGCCTCCAATGAGGGAGACCCGGGTTCGATCCCTGGGTCGGGAAGATCCCCTGGAGAAGGAAACGGTAACCCACTCCAGTATTCTTGCCTGGAGAATCCCATGGACGGAGAAGCCTGGTAGGCTACAGTCCACGGGGTCGCAAAGAGTCGGACACGACTGAGCGACAGAACAGAACAGAACAGATCTAATGCCACACAGCAAATAAAACGCCAAAGTCAGCATCTCTAGTTTTCTGTCTAGACATTTAGCTGCTTCTCAAAGATAGTGCCTTTTTAGTCCAAGACTTATGATGTGTCATTAATTGCTAAACCTTTTCTTAAAAGTATCATCTTTATTACATGATGCATCATCTCTTTTTGGTGAAGTGCACTCAAGTACAACTTGGCTTGGGTTGTACAAAAGCCACCGGCTCTTGCCTTGAGAATGTGTGATGCTGATACAAACTGAAATATCCAAATGAATCTCGGACACAAGTAAAACAGATGGTAGGTCTGTAATTTCATTTCTGGATATACAGCCCAACATTATTATTAGAGCTCTACAGGGTAATGATATCCCAGTGTATGTGCCATGTTCCAAACTGGCTTCAAGCTTCTTTATCATTATTAAATCCTTCAAAACTATGATGATGATTAGATTTTCTTTATCTTTCTGGCACTTCGTTTTTGTCTTCTAAATGTTAGCCAGATGTCTATTTCATAGATGCTTCTTTCTCTCAATCATGGGATTTCTCTTCATTCTGAAATCTCTCTACAAGTCAGTTTCCCTAATTTCCTCATTATCTGCATCATCTTCATCCTTCTTTTTAAAGTTTCCAGTTTGTCATTGTTGTTGAGAGAAAATCCCCATATTCATTTTTTCTTTTTACTCACAGGTATTTGTCCCATCAATAAATCAACCCCTCCTTGCCTCTGAGGAAGCTGAATACCCAATTACCACCTTATCATCAAGTAATAAAACATGAGAGATAGATAGGTAGGTAGATAGATAATTTCTTCTTAATGTAATCATTTAAAAATTCTGCGCTGATACTTTCTACCAGGTAGTTTTCTTAGATAAAATTCTTAAACGGTTAGAAATATCCTGTTAAATCTCATTCAAACAAGAGGAGAAAAAAAAAAAAACAACCCTCAACATTGGAAAAGGCATCTATACCAATCCCAGTTAGAAAGAAGGCTATCTTTTATGAAATACTGTCCAAGGGATTTAGAAAGTGGGCCATTCCTCTCTTTTTCCTACTCCATAACTTCTTTAAAAACCTCCCTCTGCTGCCACTACTTATCTTCTTAAAGATTGATCCTTGCTTTTAATAAGCATTGAGATCTCAGAAGTCCATGGCAAGAGTGAAAATACATCTTTTGGGGACCGCTTTTCTTTTTCTATTTTAATTTACTTTACTGAAATATAGCTGATTTACAGTATCATATTAGTTTCAGGTGTACAACATAGTGATTCAATATTTTTTGAGATCATGCTCCCTTTAAAATTATTACAAAATAATGGTTATATTCTCTGTGCTGTACAATATATCCTTTTTGCTCATCTATTTTATCCACATTAGTTTGTATCTCTGAATCCCATACCCCTGTTTTACCCCTCCTCCTTCTCTTTCCTCACTATTATCCACTGGTTTGTTTTCAGTGGGGATCCCTGATAGCTCAGCTGGTAAAGAATCCGCCTGCAATGCAGGAGAACCTAGTTCGATTCCTGGGTAGAGCAGATCAGCCAGAGAAGGGAAAGATGACCCACTTCAGTATTCTTGGGATTCCCTGGTATCCAGATGGTAAAGAATCTGCCTGCAATATGAGAGACCTGGGTTTAACCCCTGGGGTAGAATGATCCCCTGGAGAAAAGGGAATGGCTACCCAGTCCCATATTCTGGGTAATTTCTGGTAATATTCCAGAGAATTCCACGGACAGAGGAGCCTGGCCAGCTACAGTCCATGGGGTCAGAGTTGGACATGACTGAGTGACTTTCACACTCATTTTCTGTATCTGTGACTCTGCTTCTGTTCTGTTACATACATTCATTTGTCTTATGTTTTAAAATCCATATATAAGCAATAGCATAGATTTTTTGTTTCTCTGACTTACTTCACTAAGCTTAACACTCTCTAGGTCCATCCACACTGCTGCAAAATGGTAGAATTCACTCTTTTTATGGCGAGTAATATTCCTTTGTGTATGTAAATATACCATGTCTTCTTTATGAATTCATCTGTTGATGGACACTTGGCTATGGTATCTTGGCTACCGCAAGTAATGCTGCAATGAACATCGGGGTGCATGAATCTTTTTAAATTAGTGTTTTCATTTTATTCATGTACATAACCAGCAGTAAAACTGCTCAGTCATATGCTAGAACTATTTCAGTGTTTTGAGAAACTTGATACTCTTATTCATAATAGTTACATCAATTTAAATTCCCATGAACAGTGTACAAGGTTAAATGCCCACAAGGGAGACTGTATCCTTCAATTATAGAATCATACAACTGAGCCAAACATAAATCGGAAAGCTTATCTTAATTCAGTTCAGTTCAGTACAGTTCAGTCGCTCAGTCGTGTCCGACTCTTTGCGACCCCAAAAATCACAGCACGCCAGGCCTCCCTGTCCATCACCAACTCCCGGAGTTCACTCAAACTCATGTCCACAGAGTCGGTGATGCCATCCAGCCATCTCATTCTCCGTCGTCCCCTTCTCCTCCCGCCCCCAACCTTTCCCAGCATCAGAGTCTTTTTCAGTGAGTCAACTCGTCGCATGAGGTGGCCAAAGTATTGCAGTTTCAGCTTTAGCATCAGTCCTTCCAATGAACACCCAGGATTGATCTCCTCTAGAATGGACTGGCTGGATCTCCTTGCAGTCCAAGGACCTCTCAAGAGTCTTCTCCAGCACCACAGTTCAAAAGCATCAATTCTAGGGTGATCATATTTCTTCACAGTCCAACGCTCACATCCATACATGACCATGGGAAAAAACATAGCCTTGACTAGATGGACCTTTGTTGGCAAAGTAATGTCTCTGCTTTTTAATACACTATCAAGGTTGGTCATAACTTTCCTTCCAAGGAGCAAGTGTCTTTTAATTTCATGGCTGCAATCAGCATGTGTAGTGATTTTGGAGCCCCCCAAAATAAAGTCTGACACTGTTTCCACTGTTTTTCCATCTATTTTCCATGAAGTGATGGGACCAGAGGCCATGATCTTTGTTTTCTGAATGTTGAGCTTCAAGCCAACATTTTCACTCTCCTCTTTCATTTTCATCAAGAGGCTTTTGAGTTCCTCTTCACTTTCTGCCATAAGGGTAGTGTCATCTGCATATCTGAGGTTATTGATATTTCTCCCAGCAATCTTGATTCCAGCTTGTGCTTCTTCCAGCCCAGCGTGCCTCATGATGTACTCTGCATAGAAGTTAAATAAGCAAGGTGACAATATACAGACTTAACGTACTCCTTTTCCTATTTGGAACCAGTCTGTTGTTCCACGTCCAGTTCTAACTGTTGCTTCCTGACCTGCATACAGGTTTCTCAAGGGGCAGGTCAGGTGGTCTGGGATTCCCATCTCTTTCAGAATGTTCCACAGTTTATTGTGATCCACACAGTCAAAGGCTTTGGCATAGTCAATGAAGCAGAAATAGATGTTTTTCTGGAACTCTCTTGCTTTTTCCATGATCCAGCAGATGTTGGCAATTTGATCTCTGATGCCTCTGTCTTTTCTAAAACCTGCTTGAACATCTTGAAGTTCACGGTTCACATATTGCTGAAGCCTGGCTTGGAGAATTTTGAGCATCTCTTTACTAGAGTGTGAGATGAGTGCAATTGTGCAGTAGTTTGAGCATTCTTTGGTATTGCCTTTCTTTGGGATTGGAATGAAGACTGACTTTTCCAGTCCTGTGGCCACTTCTGAGTTTTCCAAATTTGCTGGCATATTGAGTGCAGCACTTTCACAGCATCATCTTTCAGGATTTGAAATAGCTCAACTGGATTTCCATCACCTCCACTAGCTTTGTTCGTAGTGATGCTCTCTAAGTCCCACTTGACTTCACATTCCAAGATGTCTGGCTCCAGGTGAGTGATCACACCATCGTGATTATCTTCATCGTGAAGATCTTTTTGTACAGTTCTTCTGTGTATTCTTGCCACCTCTTCTTAATATCTTCTGCTTCTGTTAGGTCCATAACATTTCTGTCCTTTATCGAGCCCATCTTTGCATGAAATGTTCCCTTGATATCTGTAATTTTCTTGAAAAGACCTCTTGTTTTTCCTATTCTGTTGTTTTCCTCTATTTCTTTGTGTTGATCGCTGAGGAAGGCTTTCTTATCTTTCCTTGCATTTGGAACTCTGCATTCAGATGCTTATACCTTTCCTTTTCTCCTTTGCTTTTTGTTTCTCTTCTTTTCACAGCTATTTGTAAGGCCTCCTCAGACAGCCATTTTGCTTTGTTGCATTTCTTTTCCATGGGGATGGTCTGGACCCTGTCTCCTGTACAATGTCACGAACCTCCGTCCAGAGTTCATCAGGCACTATATCTATCAGATCTAGATCCTTAAATCTATTGCTTACTTCCACTGTATAATCATAAGGGATTTGATTGAGGTCATATCTGAATGGTTTAGTGGTTTTCCCTACTTTCTTCAATTTAAGTCTGAATTTGGCAATAAGGAGTTCATGATCTGAGCCACAGTCAGCTCCTGGTCTTGTTTTTGCTAACTGTATAGAGCTTCTCCATCTTTGGCTGCAAAGAATATAATCAATCTGATTTCGGTGTTGACCATCTGGTGATGTCCATGTATAGAGTCTTCTCTTGTGTTGTTGGAAGAGGTTGTTTTCTGTGACCAGTGCGTTCTCTTGGCAAAACTCTATTAGCCTTTGCCCTGCTTCATTCCGTGCTCCAAGGCCAAATTTGCCTGTTACTCCAGGTGTTTCTTGACTGCCTACTTTTGCATTCCGGTCCCCTATAATGAAAAGGACATCTTTTTTGGGTGTTCGTTCTAAAAGGTCTTGTAGGTCTTCATAGAACCATTCAACTTCGGCTTCTTCAGCATTACTGGTTTATATAATAGACTCTCAATAAATATTACTGAGCAAAGGAGTCCCATACAAAGGAGCTTACAGCTTCAGATGCTAGTTGAACATCTGTGAGAGTGAGGTCACTGTCTCAGAAGTATGGCATTCAACTGATGATCCATTTTTTTTTTTTTTGGTTGTTGTTTTAAGGCTCTTTTGTACTACCTCAAGGTGCAGATGAGAAGTAATATGTCCACGTCGAGAGGAAATGTAACTACATTTCTAGGTCTGCATATGATTTCTAACTAATCAGTGAATTATTTCTTTCATCATAGCATATATTTCTCACTGTCCCCATTTTACTGAGCAGAAGCCTCACTTGGTCACTCAGGAATCTAAATACCTGCAGTATTAAGAGTCAAAGCATCGATTTTCTATATGTAAGGGCCGGAAAGTATGTTCACCACAATTATGTGGCTCAATGACTGAAACTCAAAATAAACATTGAAAATATAACTAGATGGGAAACTGTGCCTTTCCCCACTGTTAGAGAAAAATATTGGCATCTCACTAGCTTAGTGAAATTAACATTTATTGCTAGTCACACTTATTTAGTTGTGAAGTGAGTGAGTGAAGTCGCTCAGTCATGTCTGACTCTTTGCGACCCCATGGACTGTAGCCTACCAGGCTCCTCTGTCCATGGGATTCTCCAGGCAAGAATACTGGAGTGGGTTACCATTTCCTTCTCCAGGGGATCTTCCCAACCCAGGGATTGAACCTGTGTCTCCCGCATTGGAGGCAGATGCTTTAACCTCTGAGCCACCAGGGAAGCCCAGTAGATGGTCTGAAATAGATGGTCTCCTTCCATCTTGTAGCTCAAAGATGTCCCTATAAAATAATGGGGTTGATATAAAAGATATCTTTGGCTTCTTACCTAACATTCATATTTCCTACTTAAGCTAGCACTATGAATTTCCATTTGTAGAGCAGCCATGTAGTTTCGTTGCTACTGGGTGTACTGCCAAATGAAGGAGTGGACTCTGACTAAAATATATAAGTGCATTCCATTTTCTTGTGATAAAAAACACAAAAACACTCAGAAGGAAGGAAATATTGCATATAAAGAATGGAGTAATAGAAAGTGATGCAATCCTTAAAGAGATTTTTGAACCACCAGATCAAGCCTTACCTGAAATGTGACTTATATTTGAACTATTAATTCACAGAGACCATTAATTCCCTCTTTGCTTAAGTGAGTTTGAATCACATTTCCTGTTGCTTGCAACAGAAAGAATTCTGACACAGATGATCTAACTGACAAAACTTCCAAAGCCCCTTTCAACTCTAAAGTTCTGAGCCTCTGTTTATTTGTCTTCTGATTGAGGATTACTCAGAATTAAAAGCAAAATAAATTCAAAAGTGCTGCCAAAGACAGAGCAAGAGTAATCCAGAGAGATACGGCTGGGGTGAGGAAACCTTGGCATAAAGCCTCTCTGAAGGCACATTCTTCTGAAGGGAACTGATTTATATTAGGCTGATGTCTGCAGTATTTTACAACTGCAATGGCCAATAAATAAAAATAAATTGTTTCTGTCAACTTACCACCTCTCTTATCATGAATGGAAGAAGTGGAAGTGCCTGATTGTCTAAAAATTACATACAGGTCAACTGGGGCTCCCCTCCCACCTTCTCCAAGGAGGAAAGTCATTGTGTATTTACAGTAGGATACATCATGTTAACATCACTGAGATTCAGCGATGACCACGACTTTTAATAAGCTTAAAAATGCTTTTCAGTTGTACAATATGATGATGTTTACATTCTAGGCATGCAACTGGGGACAGGAGGCACTTGTCTTTCTGTGTGCTTGAGTGCTAATGACACCATAGCACACAACTTCCTACAACACTATTATAGGCAAAACTATATAACTGGATATATCTCTTTTCCTCATTTTATTTGCGGATTTTTAAAGTTTTTCTTTTTTAATTGAGCCAATATGTCTTCAAACCTCATCACTAGCTCATTGCTGCATTCAATTTGTAATTTTTAAATTAAATAAAATTGAATCCTTGCTTGCTAAATTATTTACTTTAGTTCCAAAAGAACAATCTGAGAACCCTAAAGGAGGAACACATTGGAAGAGTGTACTGTTAGACTACCAAATGCTGTGCTTAGAAACAACAAATTTTGGAGCTTGTTTTCAAATACTGATTCTACTGCTTATGAGCTGTATGACCAATGACAAGTTATTTTATCCCCTCAGTGCCAAATTTCCTTTACTCATAAAACAGAGATGATAACCATAATGTCCCAAAGAGGATAAAATGTGTTAACACAAATGTTTAGAGCATTGCCTTATACAGCTATTGCTGTTTTGGCTCTTGATACCACATTTCCATGTGTGGTTGCTGCTGCTGCTAAGTCACTTCAGTCGTATCCGACTCTGTGTGACCCCATAGACGGAAGCCCACCAGGCTCCCCCATCCCTGGGATTCTCCAGGCAAGAACACTGGAGTGGGTTGCCATTTCCTTCTCCAATGTGTGAAAGTGAAAAGTGAAAGTGAAGTCGCTCAGTCGTGTCTGACCCTTAGCGACCCCAGGGACTGCAGCCTACCAGGCTCCTCCATCCATGGGATTTTCTAGGCAAGAGTACTGGAGTGGCTTGCCATTGCCTTCTCCGTCCATGTGTGGCAGATTTTTATAAATTTACTTCACTTAGATAAAACACAATTATTGCTGGAAAATGTAAAGTGGACAATCGTAAAGTGGTAGGTAGAAATGAAACAATGTCAAGTGCTATCTTGTTCAAAAAGAAAATAATAGAAAGAATACAGGGAAAGCAGAAACTGAAGAGCAAACACTAAAGAATGACATGAAAATGATGAAAAAAATATATTTTATGATTCAGGATGTAAAGCATTCCAAACGTGAAAAATAAGAAGTAATTCAAATCCAGGTTCATAACAGAGAAACTTCAGAATATTTTATGAATCTTAGAATCAGAAAAAGTGGAGTTGAACTTTAAAGGCAAGAAAAACTAAACTCACCTCAGACTGTATCATGCCTCTATCCCAGGCACCGTGTAAATCCACAAAAACCACTTTATGGTACCAGCAGCAATGAAAGCTTAGACACCAATTCAGAAAACAGTTAGAGGTAAAATATCAGGGTTTGGTGGTTCATTATCTGGGGAGAATAAATGAAGAAGAAGGGACCAAAGATGATTGTGAAGTGTTGATCCAGCAAAGTCAGGAAGCTGTTCTTCAAGACAAGAGGAGAGACAGTATGTGGTTAAAAGGATCATGAGTTCTCATACAAACTTATGAGTTTGAGGAAATCTATGAGAACCCCAAGCTAAAGTATTTTATGAGAAGTAGAAAACTGAATCTGAAGCAAAGTTGAGAAGCCAAAACTTTTTAGAAAAGACTTAGTACTTATCAAAATAGACTTGCTAAGTAAAGCTGTGAGATGAAATAGTCACCAAGAACACCCACTGGAAATGAAGCACACCGAGAAAATAAAACCCTGGGAAAAGCCTATAAACAAATCATGAAACACACAGAAAAAGCAGCAACTCAAGAGTTAGACAATGAGGCAAACTCAGTGTCATATAGATTTGAAGAATGAAAAGTTTAGAAAAGTGTATGGCTATATGCCAGTTAGACTATAGGAAAAGGCAAATCAACTTTAATCATAAGAAACTATAGAACTTGCAGATAGCTCAGTTCGGCAATTGCTCATTTAAATAGCTTAGGACTTCCCTGGCGGCACAGTGGTTAAGAATCTGCCTGCCAATACAGGGGACACGGGCTTGATCCTTGGTCCAGGAAGATCACACATGCTGCAGAATAACTAAGCCTGTGCATCAGAGCTACTGAAGACCATGCACATAGAGCCTGTGCTCTGCACCAAGAGAAGCCACCTCAACTAGAAGCCACCACATCTGCACCACAACTAGAGAGGAGCCCCTGCTCCTCCTTGCTGATAACAGAGAAAGCCTGCAAGCAGCCACGAAGACCCAGCATAGTGACAAATACATACATAAATAAATAAAAATAGCTTAAGATGGCAAAAATGCAAGTTTCGCAAATTTTCTTCTCTGCCATCTATAGCACGTAAGAGTGACTTTCAGATGGCCTGGTTCCAGATGTAACGTGTATGCATGATGATTCCCAGTAGATAAAGAAGCATGTTTCATTTATGTCTTTTCTGATTCACGGGAAATCCTCCCTAGAAACAGCCCTCCCAGATGCCCACACTCAATCTGCTTCCCAGCTTACTGGTCACAGCACAGTAAAATGATTTTCCCCAAACTAGTCAATGATCAGGAGAACAGATTTCACCTATGGCTAACTTAAACTGATAAAGATCCATCATATTTCCTGGTCACATGGTCTTGCAGGACTGAACCAAATTGGGATTCTGCCAAAAAACTAAGTTGGGATCAAGGGGTGATTTTAGATAAAATCCAAAAATGTCCCCTAAAATGGTATTAAATAATACACAGCAGTTAGTAAGTTAGAAATAACAAGTGGTCATTTGCCTAATTCTTTAGACAGATGCTAATTAAATTCCTTTCTATACTCTGAGCAACTGGGAATGTATGAACTACAAAGATGAGTATAGCACAGCCCCCACCATTCAGGTGTCTATGATTCTGAAAGACAGGTATGTAGGAAATTGATGGGATGGAAGGCCAAGTGGTAGAAATACAATCTGCTTATTTTATCAAGAGTATTACACCACAAATATCTATAGAACAAATATCTACAGAAATGATTTTACTCAAAAACAGTATAAAAATCTATTTGTGTACATTATATCACTCAGAAAGCCAAATTTCTATGTAACTATTTTTCTGGGCCTAAAATATTTAGGATTTGGATTAGACATATTTGATTTGGAAGAAAGGAAAATCAGATGGAAATTTTTCCTTGATTAAATGACTTGCTTGGTATAGTACCTGCAGACAGTGGAATTAAATTTGAGAATATACACCTGCAATCTCTGCAAAGTTTATTTTAGTTAAAAAATAGCTTGTCTTAATGACAATTAGCCTAATCTTATAGGAAATCAGGGTAAGCAAACATTTTCTGATAGTGGGTTTCTAGGAGAAGAAAAGGAAAGAATGTTAATAGTCATGTGTTATGCAAAGTTTCTCAAGACCTCATACATCTATGTCTGAATTGGTAAGTATAGATCAGAAATAACCTCTTGTTATTTCTGACTAACTGCTGTGTATTATTTAATACCACTTACCATTTTAGGGGACACTTTTGGTTCTTATCTAAAATTGAAAAAAGAATAAAAATTCACAACTTGGGATATTCTGTTGTTGATGTTTTGTTCAGCCTTACAGGGTTCTCATTGTTTCAATCATTAATAACAAACACTTTATTGAGAAGTTAATTTTTAATCACCTATTAATTTCAAAAAAATTATCCCTATTATTGTAAACCATCCAGAAATGGTTTGAGAGTAAATTTTCTGTTTTCTCCTTAAAGTTTAACATTCAATTTATGTCTTTGCTACATTCCCAATACGTTAGCACAGTCACTCAAATTTGTCAACATTTATAAGTGTGCCAAAGGTAAACTATTAGGCAAATGACAATGTGGAGTTCTTTAGGAAAAAAATCAAATAAGAAAATCCTGACCTCAGTATCCAATAATGTTTGTCCTTGTTTTGTTGGATGAGTACACAGAATTCTAGCTGAAGTCTCTCTGAGTAGAGAATCCATTAAGGAAATTATAAATCACTGTGGACATGGAGCCACAACTAACATAGCAAAGGGGAAAGAGAGCTAAAGTCAAGTGTATGCAAATGGAAAAAGTCACTGTCCCCTTTGTAAGTCAGACTGATAAGTCTTAATCAAGTCCTAAGTATGGTCATGAGCTATTTGCTTTAAATGAGATATGTTGGCAACTGTCCAGCCACTCTCCATCACCAAAATTCATGAATATATAACCGGGCTAAAATGTACTTAAAAGGTGGATATTATTCAATCTAAATTTTCAAAAAGGAATTCCCAAGCCCTGTGCTGGAAATTCATTAATTCAGACAATAAATATTTATTATGGGCCTTGCTTACATTCATTTTGATACTGCTGAATTCCGCACAGTGATTCCCAGTAGTGAATGGAGTTTGAGGGCAACACTATGCAAACAATGGTCAACCTCCATCATCACCTTTGTAGAAAGAACTGGTCATATGAGTTTACGTGTAATGAGCAATGTGCAGAGGGAATAAAGTCAGTTGGCTTGTATGTTCCTTCATTACTGAGAACCTTCTATGTGAAAAGCATTATGAAAACAAAATATCAATGCAAAAGGCAGTAACAGAAGAGAGCAAAGTAGGCATCCAAATAACTTTCATAAGGTAAACAATAAGATTGCCTAAGAGAGGTAGGCGGTACATTACACCATTGGCTCCAAACTTCATGTATTTCTGAATTCACAGTCTTTCCATAGCCTCATCCTGGGGCCATATGACTTTGGGCTTTTGATTTTGCACTGACCTGTGGCCAACAGGTCAAAGGTATATGAGCAGTAATGATCATATGACCAGAATGAGCATAGACTTCAGGAAGGCTTTTACGGTTCTGTCTTCTTGGGCCTCATTTAGAATCACATTTAGATAGCAACCCAGTCATTATCATGAGAAATACATGCAATAGTTAAACTGATAGTGTTGGAAGCAGGAAAACCAGAGCCACATGTTGTGAGCTGTAGACTTGCAGTATGAAGGACTGCAAGACTGGCTGAGACCCAGCCAACTCACAGACGTGTAAGCAATAATAAATAATTAGTCTAATTAGCTGGGTGTTTGGGAAATCTGTTACATAGTATTATTTTCCCAAAAGCTAACCAATACAGTGCACCAAGAACAAACAAAAAACTACACAGAAATTTAAAAACAAGTTACTTCACCTAGGGAGGGGAATGTAGTTGGTTTTGCTTTTAAGGATGAGCAAATAAGAACATAGCCTTTTGAAATAGGTGAGGATGGGTATTTCATGTTTGAAGAGGAGTGTGTGAGAAAACATGGGAAACAGACTAGGCCTCTGCAGACTCAGAAAGCAACCTGGGAATAACATGTCTCAGCATAATTCTCTGTTCAAGTTCATGAAATGAAGCTGGAAGAGGAGAGAACTGAGAAGGATTTGGGATATTTTCCCCCTCTTTCCTCCTGCCAAGTGACCTAGAATATAACTTTCTCTTTCTAGCATTTCAGTGGGATCTGTCTTGTATCCTGGCTGGAACAGAAGTGAGTAGTTCTGAGATTAAGCTGTAGATTCATAATACTAAGAAAAAGTCTCTCAGACATTTAATGTGGAGATATGCTTCCCTGGTGGCTCAGATGGTAGAGCGTCTGTTTGCAATGCAGGAGACCTGGGTTTGATCCTTGGGTTGGGAAGATCCCCTGAAGAAGAAAATGGCAGCCCACTCCAGTACTCTTGCCTGGAAAATCCCATGGACGAAGGAACCTGGTAGGCTACACAGTTCATGGGGTTGTAAAGAGTTGGACGCAACTGAGCGACTTCACTATGGTATTAATGATAATTATATCATATTAAAATGGTACTAAGATGGTGACAAAAATCAATTTATAAAATATTTTGTAAAGACTATGAAGTTAGATATGATTCACCACCCCATTGGTCAGAAAGGATGAATAATCTTTTACTGTTTCATAATACCTGCCTCTTAAGTGCTCACAAGAATCTCCAAAAAATTTATGTATAATTATGCCATCAAGGTGAATATGATGATAGTGGCAACACTAAATTTGGGAAAACTAACATTAACTGTTTTTATAAATAATCTTCAATTAACTTACATTGGATTTGTTTTCATTTTTATTAGTCTAATTTTATTGACAAAATGCCTGCAAGAAGTTCAGTTCATTCTATAAATGTAATAATATAGTCGACACACCATTTTGTGAGTGTGTGATGCAGCGCCTTTAATGAGAATGCTGTTCAAACAAGGCCTCAGATACGCCTGTGCAGATTCTATGCACTGAAAGTAAATTAGGAAGTTTCAAAAGTGTTTCTACCCTTTTAGGTTTCTCTAGAATTTGGAAGTTTGAGGAGGCAGTCTTGTTTATTTGTGACAAGATGTAAAAAAATTGGCAGATAATTTCAAACGTGTTTTTGGCGACTACTGTCAATTTTCTTCTTCTTTCTCTATAGCTCCCACATGTAGGCAATAAATACTTGATACAATTGTAGTATAAATATTTCAGATTCCCATTAACCCAACCATCAAATACAGTGGAAAAGTGCATTTTAGCTTTTCTTCTAACACATTCATTGTTCAGAATGCTCTCTCTCTCTTTAAACTGCTTTGGACAATATTATAGGGCAGAAAAGATAGTATGTCAGTTTCAAAACTTGGCTACAGTAAGTATTTCACAGAGGTCTTTTATTACTAAGTTTACTTAGTAATTGCTTAATTTTCATTTTCATGCTATTTGTATATAACCTCTTTGGATAGTTATACATATGCTAAGGAACACCGTGTCTCTCCTTAGACACACTTTTCTTTCTTCCACAAAATTTCACGATGGCATTCAGTGACATAAAGTTACACATATGCATTATACCAAGCATGGAGATTTCCGAGGCTGGGTGCTTTCCTGGATCATAGAGAAGCACTGAGAAAAGATGAGGTACAAGGGCCCAACCCAATGGCTGTCTTTGACTGCTTGGTATTTCTTGCCATTGGCACAGCTACATGGCAACTCAAATTACAACTAGCATTTGAATGTTCCTTAAAATCAGGCGAGGGTGGGATGATTTGAGAGAATAGCATTGAAACATGGATATTACCATCTGTGAAACCAGTCCAAGTTCGATTCATGAAACAAGGCACTCGAAGCCGGTGCACTGGGACAACCCAGGGGAATGGGATGGGGAGGGAAGCAGGAGGGGGGATCAGGACACAGGGGGACACGAGTGGCTGATTCTTGTCAATGTATGGCGAAAACCACCACAATATTGCAAAGCAATTAGCTTCCAAATAAAATAAATAAACTAAAAAAAAAATATCTCCGTGTCTGTATTTACAGACAGTGGCTGGGCTTCACTGGAAAAAAATTATCATTTTCAAAGGACACTCAGAGCTAAAGCAACAACAGCAGAGAAAAAAGGATCTTTGATGGAATAACCTTACTTTCCTTTTTGTGAAAACATTTAGGAAGAAATTAGATACCAAAATGAACTCCACTGAATGGAGTGAGCCCCCGTGCAGCTCTCAGACTTAAGTCTTTGGCATCCCCAGGGAGGAAAGAATGGTCCATCAGTACATAGAGTCACAGTAATTTAGACATATAAATAATGTCACCTTACTTGTAACCAAAGATGATGAAGGAGAAGATAACTATAGCAAATGCTAGAAGGTATTTCAGTGGCAATCCGTGCTGTACAGCAAAGGAGGTGAAATAATGCAGTTTCATCTCATAACATGTAATTTCAGCATGTATTTTACAAACATGGTGGCTATTTTTCCTGCTTCAGGAACATCCGACACCCTACAGCTGAAACAGAAACTGCTACAACACACAAGGAAAAATAATCTATCCTCTTGAAAAATCTGTTGTTTCAGAAGCAAAAATAAAATAAAGAAAAAAGGAGAGAGTATGAACAAAGCTGGCTTCATGGGGCTTGTCCTAGACAGATCTGTGAAAAAACAGCAACCTTCCTACTTATTCCCTAATTACCTCCCAATCATCATCATTCCATAAAATAATTCATCTTGTTTTGTTACTCTGAATGAAATTCCACCAAAAATAGATCATTCTGGGTTAATAAAGTGTTTCTTTAAAAAACACTTCTGAAAGTTTTGTCAAGCATTATTTACATATTCATGCCACTCACTGTAAATGCTTATTTAGAATTTTGACACTTTCAGCTGCTACATAGGACAAGAGGTGACTCGTTCAGATTGTTTTTCTTCTGTCTACTGTATGAAGAAGATAAACTGTTTGGTCTTGCCATTGTTTGCTTCTTGAATTCCCGTGGATAATATAAAGACAGAGATTGCATTAATTATCTAAGGCTGCATGACAAATTACCCCTATGATGTAGTAACTTAGAATGATAATATGTATTATCTTATAGTTTTGGTTGACTAGAGGTCTTGGTGTGGATTAGTTGAGTATTTTAGCTCATGATTTCTTGCAAGGGAACTCTCTGAAATCAAGGAGTTGGCTATGGCTACTGTTTCATCCTAAGGCTCCTCTGGGAAAGGATCTCCTTTCAAGGTCCCTTACATGACTCAGGGCTGGATTCAGTTGCCTGTGGATTTTTGGACTGACAACTTAAAGTGCTCACCAAGCTTCTGGCTGGGGCTGCTCTCAGTTCCAAGCCCTGTGGCTTCTACACAGGACAGCTCATATCACACCATGGCAGCTTTATTTATCAGAGCAAGCAGGTGAGATAATTCAGAGAGAGGATACCCAAGATTTAAGCCATTAGGTTTTCGTAACCTAATATTTGAAGGGACATCCCACTGTTTCCCCATATTTTATTTTATAAAAGCAAATCACTAACTCCAGCATACATTCTAGGGTGGGTGGGAGGCAGGATCATTGACAATCATTTAAAAGCCCTTCTACAGAGAAAGTCTACTGTATCTGGTTTCCCTCAATGATAACTTTCACAAAACTATGGTACATTATGCGACATTGACAGTATTTACCAATCTTGCTCAGAATTTCCCAGTCTTACTCATACTAACATGTGTATTTAACTCTATACAATTTTATCACTTAACGTAGGTGTGTGTATCCAACACCATAGTCAAGATGTAGAAGACATGGCATATTTCCTTCTACAGGGGGATCACTAGTGCCGCTCATTTATAACCACAACTCTCTCCTTTCTAACCTGCCCCCATGTCATTTCTAAATCCTGGAAATTACTAATATATTTTACCCATTTAAAACATGCTATCGTTTAAAAATGTTATATAATCATGGAGTATATGTTCTTGTAACCTTGCGGGACTGGCCTTTTTCTAGTCATCATAATTCCCTAGAGAACCAGCTAAGCTATTTGTATCAATACCTCTTTCCTTTTTATTGCTAAGTAGTTATTTATGGAATGTATGCCCCATAGATTTCTATAACCACTAACTTGTTGAAGGACAGCTGGATAGCTTTCAGTTTAAGGGTTATTATAAATTAAGCTGCTATGAATATTTGTGTACAGACTTTTTGTGAATATAAATTTTTACTTCTCTGGAATAAATGCCAGGCATCACTGTCATTAACTATAAAATCCAAATAATGGATTTTATAGTAAAATGTTTAGTTTTATAAGAAATTGACAAACTGTTTCTCCGAATCGCTATACCATTTCTCATTTCCACCAGCAATATATGAAAGATCCAGGTTCTCTGCGTTCTTGTCAACATTTATTGTTGTTTATTCTTATATCAGCCATTTTGTTAGGTGTATAGTGATATTTCACTGCAGTTTTAATTGCATTTCACTGCAGTTTTAATTTGAATTTAATTTGATGGCTAATGATGTTAAACACCTTTTCATGTTTTTACTTGCCATCTGTATGCCCTCTTCAGTGAGTGGAATGTCTCTTGATGTCTTTTTTTTTTTAATTTGAACTATTTTGTTATTGTTTTGTTGTGTTTTAATGTTGAGCTTTTGCGAGTTCTTTATACATTCCAGATATTAGTCTAGGGTTAGAAATATGTTTTGCAAACATTTTTTCTGGTCTTTTCACGTAACATGTCTTTTCATCCTCTTCATATAAACATTCATAGAGTAAATCTTCTTAATTTTAATAAAATCCAATTTATAAATTTTTTCTTTGATTGGCTGTGATTTTGTTGTCAAGCCTATGAACTCTCTGAAGTGAAGTGAAAGTTGCTCTGTCATGTTCGACTCTTTGTGACCCCATGAACTATTCAGTCCATGGAATTCTCTAGGCCAGAATACTGGAGTGGGTGACCTTTCCCTTCTCCCGGGGATCTCCCCAACCCAGGGACTGAACCTAGATCTCCTGTATTGTAGGCTGATTCTTTACCAGCTGAGCCACAAAGGAAGCCCCTAGAACTCTCTGCTTAGATCTAAATCCTAAGTATTTTCTCCAGTACTTTTTTTTCTAAATGATTTTATACTGTTATTTTTATCTTTAGGTGCACCACCCATTTTTTGCTAACTTTTGTTTAAGGGATAACATTCAGGCTGGCTTTTATTATTTTGTCTATGAATGTCCAATTATGCAGAGGCTATTTGTTTTAAAGGTTACCCATCCTCCATTGATCTGCCAAAAGTCACTTGGGCATATTTATGTGGCACTATTTTTGGATTCTCTATTCTGTTCTGTTGATCTATCCATCATTCCCTCTGCCAATACCACAGTGTTTTGAATACTGTAGAAATATAATTGCAATAAATATAGAGTGAGTCTTTGCACTCTCTTCTTCTTTGTTAAGACTGTCTTAGCTATTCTAGGACTTGTACCTTTCCATTTACATTGCAAAACAAGTTTGTCTATTCCCATTTAAAAAATGTTGAAATTGCATTAAGCCTGCAGATAAACTTTAGGATAACTGACATTTTTACTATATTGAATTCCCATTCTTGAACAGAGAATGTCTCTCCATTTATTTAGGTCTTCTTTGATTTCTTTTACCAATGTTTTTTAGTAATCAGCATAAAGAACCTGTACATGTTTTGAGGTAAACCTAACATTTTTTTATGCTTGGGATGAACGTAGATAGTATTGCATTTTTTAATTTGGTTTCTTCATGTTTATTGATAGAAATACGATTGACTTTTATGTATTGATCTAGTGTCCTAAAACCTTGCTGGGCATACTTATTAATTCTGAGAATCTTTATTTATTCTTTTATTTTGTAGGTTATATTTCTACATGAGACTTCCCAGGTGGTGTTAGTGGTAAAGAACCCGAGTGCCAGTGCAGGAGACATAAGAGAACTGGTTGAATCCCTGGGTCAGGAAGATCCCCTGGAGGAGGGCATGGCAACCCACTCCAGTGATCTTGCCTGGAGAATCCCAGGGTTGGGGGAGCCTGGTGGGCTTCCGTCTGTGGGGTCGCACAGAGTCGGACTCGACTGAGGCGACTTAGCAGCAGCAGCAGCAGCATATTGCCCCTCCCTCTCCCTACTGGTAACAACTGGTTTGTTCCATCTCTAAGTCTGCTTTCTTTTTGTTATATTCACTAGTTTGTTGCAGTTTTTAGATTCCACATATAAGTGATATTATATAGTATTTGTTTTTCACTGTCTAACTTATTTCATTTAGTATAATACCACCCAAGGTCACCCATTTTGCTGTAAGTGACAAAATTTCATTCTTTTTTTTTTAATGGTTGAGTAGTCTTCCATTGTATTTATATATTGTCTGTGTATATATTGTGTATGTATGCACACACCACATCTTTTTATCCGTTCATCTGTGATGGACATTTATGATGATTCCATATCTTGGCAATTGTAAATAATGATGCTGTAAACATTGGTGTGCATGTATCTTTTCAAAATTA
The DNA here is from genome assembly GCF_049115385.1 of Moschus berezovskii. Classification (NCBI taxonomy): domain Eukaryota; kingdom Metazoa; phylum Chordata; class Mammalia; order Artiodactyla; family Moschidae; genus Moschus; species Moschus berezovskii. The sequence goes on along the minus strand of NC_142483.1, from coordinate 41,622,898 downwards.
TTGTTTTTTTGTATTTATCAGATATATGCCCAGTAGTAGAATTGCTGGGTCATATGGCAGTTCTACTTGTAGTTTTTTTGAGAAACCTCCATACTGTTTTCCACAGTGGCTACATCAATTTACATTCCCATCAACCAGTGTTTGAGGGTACCCTTTTCTTCACATCCCTGGCAACATTTGTTATTTGTGGTCTTTTTGATGATAGCCAATTTGACAGGTAGTGGGGTAATAGCACATTGTGGTTTTAACTTGCATTTCCCTGATGACTAAAGAGATTGAGCATCTTTTCCTGTCCCTGTTAGCCATCTACATTTCCTCTTTGTAAAACTGTGTATCAGTTCTGCCCATTTTTAAAATGGGTTCTTTGTTTGCTTTTTATTGGGTGAATAATATTGATTTGTTTTCAGGTTAACAGATTCCTCTGTTTTATTCAGTCCACTACTGCATCTACTCAGTGAGTTTTTTAATTTCTGATACAATATTTTCCTTTCTATAATCTACTTTTGTTTCTTTTAAAATAACTTTTATGTTTTTGGTGAAATTCTGTATTTTTTCATCAGTTTCCAGAGAATTTGTAACTGATTGTTGAGTATTTTTATGACTGATGCTTTAAAATCCTCATCAGATAATTTGAACATCTGATTCATTTCAGCTTGATGTCTGTCAGATGATTGCCTTTTCTCATTCAAATTGTCCTTTTCTTGGTTCCTGATATGATGGACGATATTCAGTTGAATCCTGGCCATGTTTCCTATTGTGTTGCAGTCAGGACTCTACTGAAATCTTTCATCTGAGCAGGTAACCCCCTTATTTAACCTGCTGCTCCTAGTGTGTTTTGTAGGGTGGGTTTCTATTATTCTAATTTTCAGATCCTTTGTGGTATTAGTTTAGTCTTACACCCCTGGGACTTCTACTGGCTCTTGCGAGTGTTTCCTAAGGAGGAAGCTAAGAGATTTATTTAGATGGGGCAACTAGGTGTCCCCTGACAGAGGAAAAGTTAGCAAAGAGAAGAAATTCCCTAGCCAGATGCCCATTTGTGGTTGAATCCCTCTATAAATGCTGTTCTCTTTACAGCTGCCCTAGTATCTTTGCTATGGGTGGAAGGGGAGAGTTTCAGTCCCAATGTGAAAAAAAAGACCTTGTGAGTTTGACAGTCTGCACGGCTAAGTCCCTCCTGCCAGTTCTGTATGTCTGCACTGGCATCACCCAGTGCATGCAGGAAGTCTTGGGCCTATGGGGGCATCTCTGTTGAGAGTTCACTATGTTAGTTCCCCATGCTACAGGGGAACTGGAAAGCACTCCCTGGATCAAGCACTCCCTGGATCAAGTGACGGCATGTGCCCTACACTTTCTCTGGTGTCATTAGAAAAGAGTGACAAGGAGACTTCTCCAATCAGTCTTCTATTGTAGTCTCTCTTACAGATGCTATCAACAGCTTTAGTATCTCTGTGGAGGACGGAGCTTCAGGTGTGATGGGAAGGGAAGTGTTTTGTGGGTTACTTTTTGTTAGTGGATCTCCAAATAGATCTGTTAGCCAGTTTTACCAGGTCTTTTTTTCATGGTACTCTAGTCCAGTTTGCAAGAGGAATGAGCCTACTTGTGCTGCCTTGTTAGGCTCGGGTCGGGTGGGGGCGGGGGCGGCGCTCAGAAAATGCTGAGTCCGTACTTTTTTTCCTGTTGAATAGCCACAGACACTCTGTGGCTATGTTTATCCTTTAATCCTGAGATTCCTAATCAGTTTCCCCTCTTAGCACCTTTCAGAAATCTCGTTTAGTTGCTTCTTATACTACTTCTCGGAGAAGGCAATGGCAAGCCACTCCAGTACTATTGCCTGGAAAATCGCATGGATGGAGGAGCCTGGTAGGCTGCAGTCCGTGGGGTCGCTAAGGGTCGGACACGACTGAGCGACTTCACTTTCACTTTTCACTTTCACACATTGGAGAAGGAAATGGCAACCCACTCCAGTGTTCTTGCCTGGAGAATCCCAGGGACGGGGGAGCCTGGTGGGCTTCCGTCTGTGGGGTCACACAGAGTCGGACACGACTGAAGTGACTTAGCAGTAGCAGCATACTACTTCTAGCATTTATACTTGTATTTGTGTGTGCTCAGTCACTTCAGTCATGTCCAACTCTTTGTGACCCTATGGACTAGAGTCTGCCAGGTTCCTCTGTCCATCAGGAAATGAAACTGGTCTCCTGTATTGCAGGTGGATTCTTTACCACTGAGCCACTTCCTTTACCAGGGAAGCCCATAATTGTATTTAGTTGTACTTAACAGCAGCAGCAGCAGCAGACTCTTGAGAGTCCCTTGGATTTCAAGGAGATCAAACCAGTCAATCATAAAGGAAATCAATCCTAAATATTCATTGCAAAGACTGATGCTGAAGCTCCAATACTTTGACCACCTGATGTGACTAGGTGACTTATTGGAAAAGACCCTGTAACTGGGAAAGATTGAAAGCTTGAGGTGAAGGGGACGACAGGGGATGACAGAGAATGAGATGGTTGAATGGCATCATTGACTCAATAGTCATGAGTTTGAGCAAACTCAGGGAGATGGTTGTTAGACAGGGAATCCTGGTGTGCTGCAGTCCACAGGGTCACAAAGAGTAGGACATGACTGAGGGACTAAACAACAAAAAAATTTAAACAAAGAAGAGAAGCAGGAAGAAGCAGGTCTACTCCATCTACCCCTGACCTTAATAAATTAATAATATGTTTTAGAAACATAGTTTGCCACTCTGAAGATTGTTCTTATTATTTAAAATTGTGTCAGTAAACGTGACATATAAGCTGGGTATGGAAAACCATGCAGAATCAGCTTTTCTCCCCCACCTCCATCAAATTTTAGGGTTGTCAAGACAAAGCGAATTCATATAATTAAATCCTCAGTGAAGAATCTTAAAATTCTTTACAAGATGGAGTTTACTTTGTTACTATGTAATTAGATGGCAACCCACTCCAGTATTCTTGCCTGGAGAATCCCAGGGACAGAGGAGCCTGATGGGCTGCCATCTATGGGGTCGCACAGAGTCTGACACAACTGAAGCGACTTAGCAGCAGGAGCAGCAGCAGCAGCATGTAATTCTGTATACATTTTATTTCCCTATATGTGTGAGGCAAAAGATTCTGACAAAAGAATAAGAGACTGAATAAATTTAACTGTTGTCAGGATAGGGGGTCAGAAAATGCTGAGTCCAGCTTCTCTTTTTCTGTTGAATAGGGGTCATAAGACACTCTGTGGCCATGTTTATCCTTTAGTCCTGAGAATCCTAATCAGTTTCCCTGTGTAACAATGTGTCAAATAAAATTTACTACACTTAATGTGTATTCTGCTAGCAATCCTTCAGTTCAGTTCAATTCAGTTCAGTCGCTTAGTCGTGTCCTACTCTTTGCGACCCCATGAACCACAGCACGCCAGGCCTCCCTGTCCATCACCAACTCCCGGAGTTCACTCAAACTCATGTCCATCGAGTCGGTGATGCCATCCAGCCATCTCATTCTCTGTCATCCCCATCTCCTCCTACCCCCAATCCCTCCTAGCATCAGACTCTTTTCCAGTGAGTCAACTCGTCGCATGAGGTGGCCAAAGTATTGCAGTTTCAGCTTTAGCATCAGTCCTTCCAATGAACACCCAGGATTGATCTCCTCTAGAATGGGCTGGTTGGATTTCCTTGCAGTCCAAGGGACTCTCAAGAGTCTTCTCCAGCACCACAGTTCAAAAGCATCAATTCTTTGGAGATCAGCTTTCTTCACAGTCCAAATCTCACATTCATACATGAGCATGGGAAAAACCATAGCCTTGACTAGACGGACCTTGGTTGGCAAAGTAATGTCTCTGCTTTTTAATATGCTATCTAGGCTGATCAATCCTAATTGACTCTAAAAATGGCCACATGTAAGCAATTCTAGGAAATTTCATCTGCGAGAACTACTGAAAGAGCTACACAGAAAAGATTTTTAAGAAAAATATGTAAACATTTGTGTTTCCAAATAGAGGTATGACACCTATGGCAAATGTAAAGGAGCTACATGTATCTGTTGATTTAAATTGATGGATGGTTTCGACCTTCCTGCTCAAGATGAAACAAAGTTTTCCTCCCTGACTGCAAAGTTGTTTGCAGCAGTGCAAGCGAAGGGTGGTTCAAAGGAAGTTGTTATAGCACCCAGGGAGTCTCAGGCCTTGGAAGTGGCATCCATGATGACCCTTACATACTTATACAAACAAGCAAATAGGTCAGAAGCTGAACATTTCATAGAAAGCATCAGATTACATTGTTAAGTTGAATAGTGGGTCCCCAAAAATGTCTATAACCTAATCCTGAAAGCTTTGAATATATTGCTTTACATGACACAAGGGATTTGCAGTGCTCATGTTAAAGCTCTTGAGATGGAGAGATTATCCAAGATACTTGGATGGGCCCAGCATAATCACGCGTCTTATGATGGACATAGGAGAGTCAGAGTCACAGGATATGTGACAACAGAAGCAGTGGTAAGTGTGATAAAATGAAGGGAAGACAAAGCAAGGAAAGCAGGTGTCTTCTGGAAGCTGAAAAGGCAAGGAAATAAATTCTTCATCAGAGTCTCCAGAAGGAACACAGCCTTGCCAATGCTTTGATTTTAGAACTGTGAGAGAGTAGATGTCTCTTGCTTCAAATCACTAAAATTGTGGCCATTTGTAATAGCAGCAACAAAGAAAACTAACAAAGAACCCCAGTAAGTTTGTCTCAAATGATGTTCAGTTGGAGTTTCATCATATCTTCCTTTCCATTCACTTCCCCACAACCTTAATGCTCTTTTGGCTCACTGACAAATGAGAAGAAAAAAAAAAAGAATTATATATATATTATATATATTAATATTAATGTATTTAATATAAATATATTAAACATATGATATTAATTATATATAATTAATATATTATTATATTAATTATATGTGTGTGTATGGACTGTGAAGAAAGCTGATCACCGAATAATGGATGCTTTTGAACTGTGGTGCTGGAGAAGACTCTTGAGAGTCCCTTGGACTGCAAGGAGACCCAACCAGTCCATTCTAAAGGAGATCAATCCTGGGTGTTCATTGGAAGGACTGATGCTAAAGCTGAAACTCCAATACTTTGGCCACCTCATGCGATGAGTTGACTCACTAGAAAAGACTTTGATGCTGGGAAGGATTGGGGGTGGGAGGAGACGGGGATGACAGAGAATGAGATGGCTGGATGGCATCACCGACTCTATGGACATGAGTTTGAGTGAACTCCGGGAGCTGGTGATGGACAGGGAGGCCTGGCGTGCTGTGATTCATGGGGTCGCAAAGAGTCAGACACGACTGAGCGACTGAACTGATACATATATATATATATATCTCCACCTTTTTGAAACTGAATTTCTGCTGCTAAGAATTTTTCAAAGCTCCTCTGAAGAGACAAATGAGATTTTTAGAGAAAGGAATTTGCACGTTTGTATGTATCTGTGAGTGCTAAATTTTCTCTACCGATTATATATATTATGTATGCGTGTGTGGTGTATGTGCTAAGTCACTTCAATCATGTCTCACTTTTTGTGACCCCATGGATTGTAACCTGCTAGTCTCTTCTGTCTGTGGAATTCTCCAGGCAAGAATACTGGAGTGGGTTGCCATGTTCTTCTCCAGAGGATCTTTCCAACCCAGGGACTGAACCCGTGTCTCCTGTCTCTTGCATTGGCAGCTGCGTTCTATACTGCTAGCACCACCCGGGATGCCCGTATACATACAATACACATGATACATACATGTACACTATACTTATAAGTATATAAGTACATATGTAATTGTGTCATTATACTTATATGCATGCTGCTGCTGCTGCTGCTGCTGCTAAGTCACTTCAGTCGTGTCTGACTCTGTGCGACCCCACAGACGGAAGCCCACTAGGCTCCCGCGTCCCTGGGATTCTCCAGGCAAGAACAGTGGAGTGGGTCGCCATTTCCTTCTCCATATATATGCATACATAAGTATATAAAATTATTTAAATATTTAGTAAATATGCTTAAAGTACATGTATTGTTATGTTTATATAGTATATACTATTAACATGAGCTCCATGTAGGCAGGGTTTTCTTTTGTTTTCACTGCTGGGTTCTCAGCATGCGAAACTGTGAAATTTGTTGAACAGTGAAAGATTAAGTTGAACTGAAATGCAAACTCTTGCACTCTGTCCTGAGATAGCAAGCATCTTCTAAGCTCAAACTCACCAGTTAAATCTAGTGCTTCATTTTTTATTATGAATTATCCTGACTTTGTATGTGACTTGTAACTCAAAATTATAATCTAATACATATAGTTTGGGGAGGTCTTTAAACATTTAATTATATGGTAATTGTTGACAACTTTCACTTGGTTGGGGATCAAAACAGAGGTGAGATCCATACTAATGAAAACATGATGTGTACTATCCTCTACAAACATGTCAAAACAGTGGCCCAGAAGGATGCCAGAGAGGGTGGGGTACATCCCAATGTTTTTAGGAGGGAGGGATTAAAATTCAATATTGAATACATTATGAAAAACTGATATAGACCAAATTCCATTACATACAAACCTTTAGGGCAAGTGAAATGTTTGCTCTGATGAAAGTCTGCCATGAAAACACAGCTGGATATCACATTCCCAGATGGAGAGAAGCTAAGATATTATCACCCTCTTTGGTGAATTTACCAACATAAAAGATTACATTTTAGCAGTGTGAGGAAGAGAAGGGTTTCATGCATAAGTGTTCATTCTTTATCCCTTTCCCTTCTCCAACTTCTTGGATCATTTTAGCAAGCCCACTGCTCTTTACTTTGGGTGATGGAAAACCTACTACTTCTTTCCTAAATAGGTTCTTGGAATTGCAGAGATGAGGGGAAATAGGAACAGAAAGGTGAGAAGTAATTATTACTTACTGAAATACAACATGCACAGTTAAATACTACATTTAGCGTATTTCCCTCATCCTCTTTTACACTGACACTAGAAGCATTTACCAAAAAAAATAAAATAAAAAAAGAGAAAGAGAGTGAGAGAGCCAAGTAAAAATAAAAGGCTTTTGTAGAAGCTACTAAGTCAAATGACAAAAGTATTTTAATGTCATGTGTATAAACTACTTTTATGGTAGCTTTATTTAGTTCTCATTCTAATTATATATTTAAAAGAAGGAGTGCAACTACTGAGGATATAAATTCATTTATATACTCTAAAAAAATCAGTTAATCAAAATACCTTGATATATAACTTAATACACAGATAAAATGTTCTGAAATATCTTCCCAATTAAGATGACACATTTTAAATGAATGCTTTATTGAATGTTATTTTGCATTAAACCTAATGTTGCAAAAGGTTGTGCCTAGAGTACTGTCAGATTAGTTTGGCTTTTTCTTAAACATTATCATTATCACTTCCTCTTTCTTCCCTCCCTTTCGTGGCTTCCTGAGATGTTTAGATGAAAAAAACAAAGACAAAGTAAAAAACAAACAAGCAAAATACAATTTAACTTGCCCTGCATCGATTTACCTGCTGTCTTATTTCCTTCCTTGCTCTGTTCCTTCTCTTTATCTTTCCTTCTCCTCTCTTTCTCCTTCTTTCTCTCTTTCCCTCTCTTTCCAGATAGACATTAAGTCCTTCCTTCCCATGTGGGAGGCACCATTCGAAGTCCTGATGCCACTACAGGGGATAGGACAGTCAGGACCTCTGTACTCAGGGAGCAATTGTAATGAATGTTTATTATGGCATTCATTATGCCAATGAATAAATGTTTAACAGAATGAACAATCCTAAACTTAAGCCAACAGACCCCAAATACAGAAGTTAAGAGCATGATTTCCAGAGCTGATTTCAATCTGGGCTTCATACCAAATCAAGCACTAACTTTTGATAAGTTACTTTATCTTTCTGAGTCTATATATTTTTCAACAGTAGATAAAAATTAATAATATGCAGATGATCATGCAGAAGACAATACATGCTATTTAGTTTTAGAAAAAAAACACACACATTCATTTCCTAAAATCTGCTGCCAATTAATTTGCTGACAATGTCTGCTGGCTCAACTATTTTTTACAAGGATGAGTATTAAACAGAACACTGTACATGCTTTTTTTCATCTACAAAAAAATATTTGCATAAAATAGTGTTAGTTCTCTGTACATGTCAATGGACACTTTAATTATGTGTATAAAAAAGGAAAATCTTGCCCCACTGGAGTCAGAAAAAGCAAAACAAAATCTAGAATATGAAACTTCCTTCACCAGCCAATATGTTCATGTGAAAATTCAGCAGAAATAGACAGTTGCTTTAAACAATAAAAAAAATTAATTGATTAAATTAAACATCTTCTCTATGCAAAACTGTCAGTCAAGACCAGAACATATCACTAAAGTTAGTGTCTGTGCTATAGACCCAGATCACCAGGGGCATTATGAGCAGCACAAAGGGCCAGGAGATCCCATCGGTGCATGCCGAAAACGAGCAGGGTTTGGTGGCAGGCTGCACACACTCTTTACCAGGTTCTAGGTAGTTGCGGGCCACAAACTTGAGGGTCTCGTCCATTAGAATCACAGGCAAGGAGATTTTCAGCACCATCAGCCACTGGGTCAAATTCAGCGGTGTGATCTGGAAAATAAGTGGCAAGGGTTCCACATAGAGGATTAGGAAGTGGAGCGACATCGACAGGCAGATGGAGCCCACGAGCCAAATGTTCTCCCAAGGGGGCATCCTCAGTAAGGACTGGTTTTCAGACAAGCTGTTGAGGGCGTTGCACATCTCTTGCACATCATATAGCCAAAGCAATCTTGAGGAAGAAGAATGGAACTGGGGGAATTAACCTGCCGGACTTCAGGCTCTATTACAAAGCCACAGTCATCAAGACAGTATGGTACTGGCATAAAGACAGAAATATAGATCAATGGAACAAAATAGAAAGCCCAGAGATAAACCCACGCTCCTATGGACACCTTATCTTCGACAAAGGAGGCAAGAATATAAAATGGAGAAAAGACAGTCTCTTTAACAAGTGGTGCTGGGAAAACTGGTCAGCCACTTGTAAAAGAATGAAACTAGAACACTTCCTAACACCATACACCAAAATAAACTCAAAATGGATTAAAGATCTAAATGTAAGACCAGAAACTATAAAACTCCTAGAGGAGAACGTAGGCAAAACACTCTCCGACATAAATCACAGCAGGATCCTCCAAGACCCACCTCCCAGAATATTGGAAATAAAAGCAAAAATAAACAAATGGGACCTAATTAAAATCAAAAGCTTCTGCACAGCAAAGGAAACTCTAAGCAAGGTGAGAAGACAACCTTCAGAATGGGAGACAATAATAGCAAATGAAGCAACTGATAAAGGATTAATCTCCAAATTATACAAGCAGCTCCTGCAGCTTAATTCCAGAAAACTAAGTGACCCAATCAAAAAATGGGCCAAAGAACTAAACAGACATTTCTCCAAAGAAGACATAAAGATGGCTAATAAACACATGAAAAAATGCTCAACATCCCTCATCATCAGAGAAATGCAAATCAAAACCACAATGAGATACCATTTCACATCAGTCAGAATGGCTGCTATCCAAAAGTCTACATGCAATAAGTGCTGGAGAGGGTGTGGAGAGAAGGGAACCCTCTTACACTGTTGGTGGGAATGCAAACTAGTACAGCCACTATGGAGAACAGTGTGGAGATTCCTCAGAAAACTGGAAATAGAACTGCCATATGATCCAGCGATCGCACTCCTGGGCATACACACCGAGGAAACCAGAATTGAAAGAGACACATGTACTCCAATGTTCATTGCAGCACTGTTTATAATAGCCAGGACATGGAAGCAACCTAGATGTCCATCTGCAGATGAATGGATAAGAAAGCTTTGGTACATATACACAATGGAGTATTTCTCAGCCATCAAAAAGAATGCATTTGAATCAGTTTTAATGAGGTGGATGAAATTGGAGCCAATTATACAGAGTGAAGTCAGCCAGAAAGAAGAACATCAATACTGTATATTAACGCATATATACGGAATTTAGAAAAATGGTAACCTAAACCCTGTATAAGAGACTGCAAAAGAGACATAGGCATTTAGAACAGTCTTTGGGACTCTGTGGGAGAGGGTGAAGGTGGAATGATTGGAGAGAATGGAATTGTAGCATGTATATTATCATAAGTGACCAGTCCAGGTTCGACGCATAAATTTTCCTCTGTTCATTTCTTTGCATTTGTGCTTTTTTAATAAAATTCTTTTTTATAAATAAAAAAAAATTAATAATATGATGAAGAAGAATGATAATAGCTGATTTACAGTTTCACTGGGAAGACTAACTGAAATTATAATTTTAACTATACAACGGGATGTTCTAAGAACTCAACAAATATTAGCTACGATCATTACCCTTTGCTGTTACTATTGTTGTTAAAGGTTGGCTGCAATAATATATCAATACATTGAGAACTACCAACCATCTTCTTTTGATGTGATAATTAATGGCTTTAATGACCAAAAATTATTCCCCTGGAATCAAACTGACTTGGAACTGGTAACCAGGATACCTGGAAATGGCCAATAGAATGATTTTTTCTCCCAGTGCTCTCCTAAATTAAGGGTACAAGAATGATTTTAAGTCAGTATGTGACCTCATGTGTGTGTACAATCTGCTGAGAGAAGGGAGGAAGCAATGCCCAGGCTGGCAGCCCACTGCTCCTCCAGAGCCATGTGGCATTCACACAGCACATGCTTTCCAGCTCCTGGTTGGCTTCTTGTCTTGTCTGCTTCTTTTCAATCTGACAGGAGTCGATAAAGCATTGCAGAGAACAAACAGGATGTGCAGAATAAGAATGGTGATGAAGAAATTGAGAATCCTGAATCATACTTCAGCCTGGTGAATAAAGGGCAGACCATTAATTCTAGGATATGTACTTATTTTAAGCTCTAATTAGTATTACTGAGTCTCATGCAAGAGGGAACATATGAAGCAAGGATTGTAACTCGGTTAATTGTGACAGCGTCAATGACTCAGGGAGCAAGAACGGGGGAAATAAAGATGGCTAGTGAAATGAGTCACTGCTCAATCTTATGCTGGTATTTCCACACAAATTCTTGTCCAGACCCTTTCATGCTCATTACTGAAATTATAATGAAAGATAAATGAAGGATGCCCACACATAGAGTTCAGAATCACCATGGTTATTACTTAAAGGAAAATGATTTGCATTTCATTGTAGTAGTGTAATATTCTATTAAAGCAAAAAAAAAAAAAAAAAGAGGGGGGGGGAAATGTAAGTCATAGAGGAAATGACTTAGTTTGAGGAACATGCAATGTAATACAAACAGTCCTCTACCAGGAATTAGGGATCTGGTGGGAGTTTCAATACATTTCTCACTGGCAACGCAACCCTAGGCCACATATGAAAGGAAACCTCTGACCCACAGTGCCTTCATGTGTCCAGCACGGGAAGCCTTTAAAATCTCTCTCTTATTTCTCAAGTGGAGTTGTGCTGATTAAAGGAGAATCATATGTGGTTCTCCTTATAAGCAGCCGTGAAGACCTTCATAATTCACTTAACTAAAGTCCATAGATGTTTCTTTTTGGAAGTACACCTTTATCAAAATATAGTTTGTTTTATTTTTAATCTATAGGTCCTGACTCTTAATGGACTTGTTACTGCTATCATTTTGTGTTGATAGAGTCACCACTTTCTCTATCCCCTAACTCATCCTCTGTTTTCTTCTTTGAATGAATTTCCCTGGAAATATGCTGAACTCTAAACCCCTTCTACTCTTAGTGTGCGAAGTATGAACTAAGAATGAGCAGCAGTGTTAATCAAAGGGGAGTTTGTTAGGTATGCAAACTCCAAGGATCCTATCCAACTGCGCGGAATCCGACAATGATTCTTTCCTCTTGACAAGATTAAGTGTGAGAAGCACTACGCTCATGCCATTTGATGCTCCCTTGACTTTGAGCTCATCTGCTCCAGAGCTCAGTTGCTGATAAAGTAGTAGAGATCCCAAACAAAGAACACAAGCTATTAAAGCTGAAAAGGGCCTCTCCAGTGGTCCAATCCAGACATTGCATTTTACAGGGAAGGGAAAAACCTAAGGTCATAGTCTTTCTGAACCAGTGCAGATCTCAGATCTGCTGGCATGAGTCATGGGTGCTTTTCAACAACATCATGTCAGTAAAAATTTACATCGCTACTGAGCTTTTTCATTTTCTTTTTCCAGCCCTAGAAAAGTTAATCACAGGTTCCCTGGGTCACCTTTGGTCTATGGAGTCTCAGGGTTTTGTGTGCATGTACTTATTTTTAGTAGAAAGCAACCATGACCCACTCATCAGAGACCAAGGCCATCTGCTTAGTTCGAGGGGTGGCTTGACTAATTCTGAACCCTTTGCCTTTGGCTCCTCAGTTATCAAGTAGGAGATGATTCATCTCTCCAGAGACCTTTTGACAGTCTTAGCTGAAAATAACTTCTGAGAAGTGCAAAGCATTACTGTGCCCTGCAAGTGAAACTACACCATTCTCTCAGCTCTCTCTGTATCTGGAACTGAAACTAAAATTAGCATCTGCCATTGGTCTTTGCCATACATTACCCCTTGGCTTATTCCCAGGGACACAGCCAAAAATGCTCTGCAAATTCTCCACTCTAAGCACATGGTTCTCTGTGGAAGTAACAGTACCAAGTAGAGAGAGCAATACATTTGGGGTTAGAATTTCTAGGCTTCAGCCCCAGTTTCTCCATTTACTAGTTGTGTGTACTTGGGTGCTAATCCACCACTGTGGGCTTCATTTTCCCATTTTAAATGGCCTTACTACTACTTAAGGTCCCTAGATTTTTTTTTTTTTTTCTATGTCCTTGCTATTGACATTCTGTCTTTTCCATGTGCCCTTGGCCTCAGTGCAGTGATCACTTTCCTACTTCCCCAGTTTCCATACATTTCTCCCTTTCTCGGATCACCAATTCTCCATACGAGTGCCCACGAGGCCCCTGGAAATTGATTCTACTCTTAGCTCCTCCAGAAAAATGTGCAGCCAAGTCAAGTACAAGAGCACACACACGTTACACAGAGAGTTTACCTGATATCTAGTCACTGTGTACACCTGTATCCTTGTCCTCGCTCCACAATCTGTTCTCAAAACCCTTCCCCTTTCTTACATCTTCCCATTATGCCCAAATGTGTGAGCATGTTCTTCCCTAACAGACTGTAACAACTCTGCCCCAAACACAGGGCTTGTTCCCACACCTTCTTCAAGTGTCTGCTTACATCTCGTATTTTCACTGAGGTCTCCTCTAACCATGATAGTTAATACTGCAACCTGGTCCCACCTCACTCCCTTAGTTATGCTGCTCTAAGCTTTCATTTTCTTTTCTTAGCATATATCACCTTCACACACTACAAGAAATTAATATACATGTGAATATCATGTTTAGTGTACCTCTCCCCACTATACTATAAACTCTACAGAATTAAGAGAGCTTCCTCTGTTTAGTTCTCTGGTGTATCCCCATCAACAAGAAGAAAAAATGGCACACCATAGGAACTCAATAAACATTTGTTTTGTATAATCAAACAAATTGATTTCTGTGAATATTTTTTTAAGATCTGGAAATTGTAAAGAAAAATATATCCTCACAAAGTTTCCTGTACATTGAAATACTATTTTATTTGCCTAAAAATATTTACCACATAGTCGGTTAGTAAATGTTATTTTCCTCTCTACTCTTTATAAGCATCTTAGAGGAAATTTTACAGGTTGATATCAATTATGTTTGGGAGGCTAGCTTATTCATTTCTGACATCTTTGATATTTGGGTAAATTCCAAATGATCAGGTGAATAGCATATGTTAGATCTTGCAGAAAATGTCAGTATATGATTATTTCAAGAAACACTCATTCTAGAATATGAATATAAATGTAGAAATAATATGGGAAGATCAACTGAAAAATGAAAAAATTACAATTAAATGGATACAAGTGCTATTTAACCAGTGTTTAAGCTGAACCCCTAATGTATGTTACCCCATGAAGCAGGAAGATGACAGATGAGCAACCAAGATCAAGGAAGCAGTTGTTAGAACCCAACGTGGGAGTTACTTGGATCTAAGTTTTCACTTGAGAAAATTCCATCTCATGGATTCCCGGGGCTTCCAGGAGAAGTACTGAAGGTTTGTCTCCCTTTTCCTACAACTATATTCTCTTTCTATGCAAGAATGGATCAGAACCAGAGGAAAGACACACAATCACTGATAATTAAGAGATCGAACATAGACTGTCCAAACTTCTGGAAACTTTTTGAGTCAAGGGCAAAGGGCATAACTTATTCAGGGGGAAGGGATTATCCAGGTGAGTTTATGGGTGAGAAAAGAGTAGACACAAGTTGCTTTAAGAAAAAGAAGCTTATAATATCTAGGACTGTTCTGGGCACAAAGGAGAAAGAAGAGAGAAGCATGTGGGTGGTAGGAAGAAGCATAGTGTAAAAGGAAGTGATACACGTGGCGAGAGGTAGTCCTTGACAACAGTCATTTTTTATAGTTTGTGTTTTGCTATTTCCTTGTTTGTTTTAGATTTATTTCTGCTAATTTTTGTCAACTAAAGGCTCTTTTTAAAAGTGTAATGTAATCTTTTTTCTCATTGTTTTTAGTTTTCAGTCAAAAATAAATAATTTTTCCTTCTCCAAGATTAAAGCAGAATTTAATCGTTTTTATTAATACTACTATAGCTTACATTTTATAATTAAATCAATACTAATAAGTATTTATTTCAAAATAATAAAACTTTGCCATGTGCTAAGAGTAGTGCATGAACAAACCCACTTAGTCCTTATTACAATACAGAGTTGCGGATTTTATCTATGTATGTATAAAGGCGGGGATTGAGAGCCAGAGAAAGCTGCAGTGTGGCATAGCCAGGATTTCAGCCTACCTCTGATTCTGGAATATTTAAATACCATTGATAGTTTGGTTTCCTGAAAGTCACACATTTGGAAGAATAAATTTATGGGGGTGAGCTGGTGATGCATGAGAAAAGCAACAGGTAGTGCTATTTTATGAAAGAGAGAGATACAATATGACAAATTAAGTTCTACAGAATATTATATTGCTTCGATTTGTATATTTTCTCCCACTCTTGCAACGATTTATAAACGTGATTTTTCTTTTTATTTCAGTGAATCTAACAATTTGCCTAAGAATTAGGATTTGTCTTTTCCACTATTATCTTCCACTAATATCATTTCCATCTGTATATTCTGATAAGTATTAGCTACGTTTACTTTCAAGAGGAAAAGGATCTTGCACATAGCAAAACCTCAAAATAGATTAAAGAGTGTCTGAAGGCATATCTCAAAATCCAGGCTTATCCACTATGCTCAGAGTTTTAGTGGGATAAATCATACATAATGCAAGAGCAAAAGAGTTAGGAGAAAGTTCAGCAAAAATTATTTGAACTTCCATTAAGAGAGTGTTTCAGCTGTCTCTCTCCTCCATCACACCATTAAGCACACCACTATCATTAGCTCTCTTTGCCAGTTTTAACAATTTTCTTTTCAACTAAACACCACTTCATACTCTGACCCAACAAATGCAATTCTGACCTCATTAACCTGGTTGGTGTTAACCTTAGAATAATAAGTTAAAACTACCCTTCATGTGCACTGTGAATTTGACTCTCATTTAAATCAGGGAGCTGAGTTTCTTTGCCATGGTCATAGGCTGTCCTTTCCAAATAGGTCAGTGAGTATGTCTTGGGAACCCAGAATCTCACTGAAGTCACAGTAGGGAATAAGTGGGTATGCAATCCTACTCAATACTAGAAAAGACAAAGAAGTAAATGATCTTTTCTGTAATGGAAAGAGCTCCTGCTTAGAAAGTAGAAGACCTACATTCTAATTACAGATATTAATTTACAATTGGATATGGACAAATCACTACATTATTTGATATTCTGCAGAAAAACAAAGGTATTAACTTGAAGGGCCATAAGTCTTCTCCAGTTAAAAGATACCAGCAGACATCTGAGGCTTGTGCTGATACTCTTTTTATGACAAGTGCACTCATCCTCCAGATGACCTGCAAGTTATGCTTAAGTTTGTAACCCTCTTGGCAAAAATGTCCTTGATCAAGTAGGGGAGATGCCTTCTGGCAGGTAAAGCAAGCTTGCTGCCTCCAGATGGTACAACACCAGTGCAAACTATGTTTCAGACTATCCTTCACTCCCAGACCAAAGCAAGACTCCAGGTAAGACCATGTCAGTTCTCATCCATTTCTTCTCTACCCTGCTTTCCTCATCATTATGAGATTGCAAAAAAGCACTCTCTGCATAATCACAGTGCATCCAAATCCCTGAATTCAGATGCTGCCTCTAAAGGACTCAAATGACAAAGGATCTTCTGCTCTGCTGATGATTTGCTGAAATGAATATTTCAGAGGAAGCACTTAATAAATTAGTTATGTCACATATAAGTTTAGAGGTTAACAAGACATTTCAGGCAATGTCAGTTTAGACAGGAACTAATATTCATGAAAAGTCAAGGACAGATTTCCTAGAGAAAATCTATTTGAGCTGCCTGAAAAGTGAATATTAGGAAAAAGACATGCCAAGCAGAGAAAACGGCATTTGCAAAGGATGAGAGGCATAACAGAAGGACACTTCTCCAGGAATGAAGACATAAGAAGATAGAGAAACTTTCAAAGTACAGTCCAATGGTAGGAGAGGACAAAGGGTCCAGGTCATTATGGAAATGACATTACATTACAATATTAAAATTTGAAACATATTACAGCTAATATTTCTTAAGACTTTCAGTTCAGTTCAGTCGCTCAGTCGTGTCCAACTCTTTGCGACCCCATGAATCATAGCACGCCAGGCCTCCCTGTCCATCACCAACTCCTGGAGTTCACTCAAACTCATGTCCATCAAGTCGGTGATGCCATCCAGCCATCTCATTCTCTGTCGTCCCCTTCTCCTCCCGCCCCCAACCTTTCCTAGCATCAGAGTCTTTTCCAGTGAGTCAACTCGTCCCATGAGGTGGCCAAAGTATTGGAGTTTCAGCTTTAGCATCAGTCCTTCCAATGAACACCCAGGATTGATCTCCTTTAGAATGGACTGGTTGCATCTCCTTGCAGTCCAAGGGACTCTCAAGAATCTTCTCCAGCACCACAGTTCAAAAGCATCAATTAAGACTTTGTGCCAAATTCTTGCTCGCTATTTTCAATCTACCAATATATCCATTCAATCACCACAATAGACAAATATGTTGGTGGTATTATGCTTCATTTTACAGATGAAGACACTAAGGCACAAGAAGTTTAATGCAGATGGCACAGTTATGAACACAGGCAGACCCTAGATAAAAAAGCTTACACTTCAAAGGCTACCTCGTAAACCTTTGAAACATGATAACCATAACCATTTACAACATTTATGCCACAGTAATGAATTTGAGATCAATCCTGGGTGTTCATTGGAAGGATTGATGCTGAAGCTGAAACTCCAATACTTTGGCCACCTCATGCGACGAGTTGACTCACTGGAAAAGACTCTGATGCTGGGAGGGATTGGGGGCAGGAGGAGTAGGGGACGACAGAGAATGAGATGGCTGGATGGCATCACCGACTCTGTGGACATGAGTCTGAGTGAACTCCGGGAGTTGGTGATGGACAGGGAGGCCTGGAGTGCTGTGATTCATGGGGTCGCAAAGAGTCGGTCGCGACTGAGCGACTGAACTGAACTGAACTGAATGAATCTGGAAGAAGAGGAGAAAGGATTAAAGGATATTAAACACCTTAGTTGTATGATTTTATACAGGTTAGATAAAATTCATCCTGATAGTATTTTTATTTGAAAGTTCCATCAAATCAAATGGAATCAATGAAACTAAGGAGATTAGGAAACTATTGAGCATTTTAGCCCTAGAAATAAGACAGTGAACCTTAGGGTTGCTGTTACAAAATACTGTAACTGGTAGGCTGAAACAACAGACATTTATTCCTCACAGTAGTGAAGGCTGGACATTCAGAGGATTTGGTCCCTGGGGAGAACCTTTTTTCTGTCTGGAGAGGGCTGCCTTTTCACTGTACCTTCAAATGAAGGAGAGAGAATCCCTTCCTATAAGGACATTAATCTCTCATGAAGAATCCAAATCACTACCTCAACTAAACCCATTACCTCCGACAGGTACCACCTTCAAATATTATCACACTGTACCCTACGGCTTCAACACATGAGATTGAGAGGGACACGAACACTTAGTCCACAGCAGACACTTAACCAAGTGGCTGTGGGAATAGAGAGGAAAAGAAAGATCTGAGGACAGCTATGAATTTTCTCCTTCTGGTAGGAGTTTAAAATAATAGCTATGTGTGTTTTGCTGTTATAAGGTCGTCTGATTTAGCAAATAAAGATAAAATTCCCAGTTAAATCTGAATTTCAGATAAATGAAGAATAATTTTTAGTGTATGTCCCAAGCAATATTTGTAAAATACTTATACTAAAAAGCACTTGTTTATCTGAAATTCAAACTTACCTGAGTGTACTACTGAATTTTGTCTGGCAGTCCTAGTCCTGGGCCATATGTGGTTTTAGGATTTGGGCAGCCACACCTGCGCAAATATCTGAGCAAGGGCAGCACAAGTTCCCCCTCTACTATCACACAGGAAATGTAATGGAAATTGCTTTCTCTATGGTCTCAATACTCCAACATCTGCCAGGTTATCAAAGGTAAAAAAAAAAAAAAACCTACCTATAAAATAATGACATTTTGATTTCTCCAGTTTAGTAATGTATTTAGCCCTGTTCACAAAATGGCATTAATGAGAAAACAGGTCACAGGATTTCATCCCTTGAGGTCTAGTTAGCAATGAAAAGAAAATGACATTTTTGCAGCTGAAAAGGATCAAACCCTAATTCTGTGCAATGACCTTCTTTTCAGATGAAGAACTGGAGGCCCCAAGAAGTTAGGAAACTTATCAAAGGTCACACAGTGAGTGGCACTGATCTGTGACACCCACTGTGCTCCATCGAATATAAGCACTTTATCACTTAATCCTCATCACAACGCTGAGAGGTAGTGATATTAACACAATTGTATATGTATGAGAAGAATCAGAGCAAAGTTAACTCATTTTGCTTAAGGAAGCAGGACTGAAAATAGCAGAACTTAGATATGAAATGAAAGAATTCTGAGTCTACTCTCGCTAAGTCTTCACCAAATCAATCTCTCTCCCTCTCTCCCTGACTCCTCCTCTTCCTCCTCTCCAAGCCCACTCCCACTTACACACACACACACACACCATTCACCAGGCTACCTTATCCACAATCATAACATATTTCTGCTGTAAAGTGCACCCCTAAAGAGGTCAGAACAATTATGGGTTTCTTAACACAAACTGAATGCTGAGACAAAAATAAGTGTCATGAGTTGGACTAGGAGAGTATCATACTACACAGCTGTACAGACATCAGTACCAGAGCATAATGATAAGGTTAGCCTGTGACTTTTCCATTAGAACACTTGTATTCTGTAATGTTTTTTCCTCATTGATATTTCTACTTCACTAGCATAGTTTTCGGAGAAGGCAATGGCAAGCCACTCCAGTACTCTTGCCTAGAAAATCCCATGGACGGAGGAGCCTGGTAGGCTGCAGTCTATGGGGTCGCTACGAATCAGACATGACTGAGCGACTTCACTTTCCCTTTTCACTTTCACACATTGGAGAAGGAAATGGCAACCCACTCCAGTGTTCTTGCCTGGAGAATCCCAGGGACGGGGGAGCCTGGTAGGCTGCCGTCTATGGGGTCACACAGAGTCGGACACGACTGAAGTGACTCAGCAGCAGCAGCAGCAGCAGCAGCAGCATAGTTTTCCATAGAGTATTTGAACTGGAGAAGACCCTTGAGAGTCCCTTGGACTGCAAGAAGATTCAACCAGTCCATCTTAAAGGAGATCAGTCATGGGTGTTCATTGGAAGGACTGATGTTGAAGCTGAAACTCCAATACTTTGGCCACCTAATGCAAAGAGCTGACTCATTGGAAAAAACCCTGATGCTGGGAGGGATTGGGGGAAGGAGGAGAAGGGGACGACAGAGGATGATATGGTTGGATGGCATCACCGACTCAATGGACATGGTTTTGGGTGGACTCCGGGAGTTGGTGATGGACAGGCGTGCTGCGGTTCATGGGGTCGCAAAGAGTCAGACACGACTGAGCTACTGAACTGAACTGAACTGATTTGAATTATAACATTGCCTGCATTTTTAACAGACTTTTGTTTTTAAAGGAGTTTTAGTTTCACAAAACCTAAAGTTAGGAAAGGCACAGAAATTTCCCATATACTGCTTGGTCACTTCCCACAATCTTGCTCACCAACCCCCACCAGAGTAATGCATTTGTTTCCATTGATGAGTCTACATTAAAACTGCATTATCACTCAAAGTCCATTGCTTACACTAGGGTTCACTCTTGGTGTTATATATTCTACAGGTTTTGACAAATATCCATCATTATAGCTATTGCCTGAATTTCAATTCCATTTCTGAATTAGCAATCGCAAATAGAATTAAAATTGGTCTTAGAAAAGAGAGCATCTTTACACACTATCAGAAATCTTGGACCACAGTGGAGTTAATTAAATGTTTGAGTAGGAATTCTTACAAGTTTGTAAAGCAATTGATACAAGCCAGCAGCTGTAGCTTTGACAACCTCTGCTAGATTTCCAAATATTATTTTAAAGTTTGCTTATGTCAATGTATGGCAAAACCAACCAATATAATATTGCAAAATAATTTGCCTCCAATAAAAAATAAATTAATTACCGAAAAAGAAAAAGTATATGATGTTACAATATTAAGTAAAGAAACTTAAATATATAAATAATGAATTTCTTGGAAGTCCAGAGTGAATCTGAATTGTTTCTATGTTAAATACTAATCTGTCTTACTAAATATTATCTTGTTCACTCTGTCCATAGCTCTTCAAGCACTCTGTCTATCAGAGCTAACCCCCTGAATCTATTAGTCACTTTCACTGTATAGTCATAAGGGATTTGATTTAGGTCATACCTGAATGATCGCGTGGTTTTACCCACTTTCTTCAATTTAAGTCTGAATTTGGCAATAAGGAGTTTATGATCTGAGCCACAGTTACCTCCTAGACTTGTTTATGCTGACTGTTTAGAGCTTCTCCATCTTTGGCTGCAAGGAATATAGCAATCTGATTTCAGTATTGACCATCTGGTGATGTCCACGTATAGAGTCTTCTCTTGTGTTGTTGGAAGAGGGTGTTTGCTATGACCAGTTCGTTCTCTTGGCAAAACTCTGTTGATCTTTGCCCTGCCTCATTCTGTGCTCCAAGGCCAAATTTGCCCATTACTCCAGGTGTTTCTTGACTTCCTACTTTTGTATTCCAGGCCCCTATAATGAACAGGACATCTTTTTGTTTGTTAGTTCTAGAAGGTCTTGTAAGTCTTCATAGAACCATTCAACTTCAGCATTATTGGTTGGGGCATAGACTTGGATAACTGTGATATTGAATGGTTTGCCTTATAAATGAACAGAGATCATTCTGTCGTTTTTGAGATTGCATCCAAGTACTACATTTTGCACTCTCATTGACAATGATGGCCACTCCATTTCTTCTAAGGGATTCCTGCCCACAGTAGTAGATATAATGGTCATCTGAGTTAAATTCACCCATTCCAGTCCATTTTAGTTCTCTGATTCCTAAAATGTTGATGTTCACTCTTGCTATCTCCTGTTTGACCACTTCCAATCTACCTTGATTCATGGACCTAACATTCCAGGTTCCTATGCAATATTGCTCTTTACAGCATTGGACTTTACTTCCATCACCAGTCACATTCACAGCTGGGTTTTGTTTTTGCTTTGGCTCCATCTTTTCATTCTTTCTGCAGTTAGTTCTCCACTCATCTCCAATAGCATATTGGGCACCTACTGACCTGGGGAGTTCATCTTTCAGTGTCCTATCTTTTTTCCTTTTCATACTGTTTATGGGGTTACCAAGGCAAGCATACTGAAGTGGTCCCTCTCCAGTGGACCACATTTTGTCAGAACTCTCCACCATGACCCATCCATCTTTGGTGGCCCTACATGGCATGGCTCATAGTTTCATTGAGTTAGACAAGGATGTGGCCCATTTTTTGTGGGTGGGGGGCCTCCAAAATCACTGCAGAGGGTGACTGCAGCCATGAATTTAAAAGTTGCTCCTTGGAAGAAAATTTATGACCAACCCAGACAGCTTATTAAAAAGCAGAGACATTACTTTGCCAACAAAGTTCTGTATCATCAAAGCTATGGTTTTTCCAGTAGTCATGTATGGATGTGAGAGTTGGAATATAAAGAAAACTGAGCACCTAAGAAATGATGCTTTTGAAATAGGTGTTGGAGAAGACCCTTGAGAATCCCTTGGACTGCAAGGAGATCCAACCAGTTCATCCTAAAAGAAATCATTCTTAATATTCATTGGAAGGACTGATGCTGAAGCTGAAACTCTAATACTTTGGCCACCTGATGTGAAGAACTGACTCATTTGAAAAGACCCTGATGCTGGGAAAGATTGAAGGTGGGAGGAGAAGGGGATGACAGAGGATGAGATGGTTGTATGGCATCACCGACACAATGGACAAGAGTTTGAACAAGCTCCCAGAGTTGGTGATGGACAGAGAGGTCTGGCGTACTGCAATCCATGGTGTCACAAAGAGTAGGACATGACTGAGCGACTGAACTGAACTGATCTTGTTCACTACAGATGTGTGAACAAGATAATCTGTCAAGAAAAATACTGAATCTTATATTCACTATAAATGGAAGGATGACCTTTACATTATACTTTCTTCTAAAAAACAAAATTTCAACTTAGGAGGTTAACTTGTAGCAAATATGATTTTTATTAATCTAAAATTTCGTAAGGCTAGATTACTTATGTAGAGCATTCTAGCAAGCTCACATCAGTCAGCTCACTTTCAATATATGAATGTAGCAAAAGACACAACTTTGTTGATACTGGCTTTAAAAAAATTGGTTTTGAACTGTGTAACTTTATCAGATGTTCATAAAGAGTTAAAGTTTCTCAACCTCCCTTTTCCTCCTAAAACATAAAAAAGAAAAAAAATTGTATTGACTGAATGTCCCAGTGACTGAATATTCGGAGTGCTGCTGCTGCTGCTGCTAAGTCGCTTCAGTCGTGTCCGACACTGTGCGACCCCACAGATGGCGGCCCACCAGGCTCCCCCGTCCCTGGTATCCTCCAGGCAAGAACCATGGAGCGGGTTGCCATTTCCTTCTCCAATGCAAGAAAGTGAAAAGTGACAGTGAAGTCGCTCAGTCGTGTCCAATTCCTAGCGACCCCATGGACTGCAGCCCACCAGGTTCCTCCATCCATGGGATTTTCCAGGCAAGAGTACTGGAGTGGGGTGCCATTGTTGAACCTAGGTCATGCATTAAAGTGTGTGACTCAAGATTCTGTGAATAAACTAAAGTGACATAAGTATAAAACATGAGTGCTAACAGAATTAGTGGTTATTCCCCTCAGTCCAATTATTAACAGATGGTGATGGACGGGGAGGCCTGGCGTGCTGTGATTCATGGGGTCATGGAGAGTCGGACACGACTGAGTGACTGAACTGAACTGAACTGATACCCTAGCCATTGAAAAGCCCCATTGAGTGTATCACTAAAGAGTATCTCCAATCCTTCCATTTTTCCCCATCACCACTTCAGCTTCTCCTGTCCAAACTTATCATTCTCTGGCTTTCAGCAGTCTCCATTCCTCCTACCTGCAGAGTCCTAGTCTGTCCCATACTGATTCCATCCATGTCTACTCCTAGTGGAAGCTTCATAAGATACATTTTGGATCAGTTTCTTCCTTAAATCAAAAATCATTTACTGCCCTACAAGCCCCGAGAGAGTTAGCCCCTGCTTAGTTAACCATGGTCGTTATACCACAACCAGGTTTTCATTCACTGGACTCCAACCACCCTGGCCTCTCTGATCACTTCACTTATCACAAATTTTTCAGTCTCAAGGCATGCTGTACCTTCTTCTATTCCTTTGCCACTTGGTTACTTTCTACTCATCCTTCAAGTCTCACCCTAAATGTCTTTTTCCCAGGGTATTCTCCTCTGACTCTTTAACAGGAAATTTAGGTATTCACTCTACAAGCTCTCATCATACCCTGAACTCCTCCATTAAAACACTTGTTGTTAATTTTATCCAAACAGTGATTATCCTGAAAATTTGTATAGTTTCTCTCAGCAATATGTGAACTTCCAGATGTTCAAGCAGGTTTTAGAAAAGGCAGAGGAACCAGAGATCAAATAGCCAACATCCGCTGGATCATGGAGAAAGCAAGAGAGTTCCAGAAAACCATCTATTTCTGCTTCATTGACTATGCCAAAGCCTTTGACTGTGTGGATCACAATAAACTGTGGAACATTCTGAAAGAGATGGGAATCCCAGACCACCTGACCTGCCTCTTGAGAAACCTGTATGCAGGTCAGGAAGCAACAGTTAGAACTGGACATGGAACAACAGACTGGTTCCAAATATGAAAAGGAGTACGTCAAGGTTGTATATTGTCACCCTGCTTATTTAACTTATATGCAGAGTACATCATGAGGAACGCTGGGCTGG
The DNA here is from genome assembly GCF_049115385.1 of Moschus berezovskii. Taxonomy (NCBI): domain Eukaryota; kingdom Metazoa; phylum Chordata; class Mammalia; order Artiodactyla; family Moschidae; genus Moschus; species Moschus berezovskii. The sequence goes on along the minus strand of NC_142483.1, from coordinate 41,598,227 downwards.
AAGAAGCACAAGCTGGAATCAAGATTGCTGGGAGAAATATCAATAACCTCAGATATGCAGATGACACCACCCTTATGGCAGAAAGTGAAGAGGAACTCAAAAGCCTCTTGATGAAAGTGAAAGAGGAGAGTGAAAAGGTTGGCTTGAAGCTCAACATTCAGAAAACGAAGATCATGGCATCTGGTCCCATCACTGCATGGGAAATAGATGGGGAAACAGTGGAAACAGTGTCAGACTTTATTTTTTTGGGCTCCAAAATCACTGCAGATGCTGATTGCAGTCATGAAATTAAAAGACGCTTACTCCTTAGAAAGAAAGTTATGACCAACCTAGATAGCATATTAAAAAGCAGAGACATTACTTTGCTAACCAAGGTCCGTCTCGTCAAGGCTATGGTTTTTCCCATGGTCATGTATCGATGTGAGAGTTGGACCGTGAAGAAAGCTGATCGCCGAAGAATCGATGCTTTTGAACTGTGGTGCTGGAGAAGACTCTTGAGAGTCCCTTGGACTGTAAGGAGATCCAACCAGTCCATTCTAGAGGAGATCAGTCCTGGGTGTTCATTGGAAGGACTGATGCTAAAGCTGAAACTGCAATACTTTGGCCACCTCATGCGACAAGTTGACTCACTAGAAAAGACTCTGATGCTGGGAAAGGTTGGGGGCAGGAGGAGAAGGGGATGACAGAGATGGCTGGATGGCATCACCGACTCTGTGGACATGAGTTTGAGTGAACTCCGGGAGTTGGTGATGGACAGGGAGGCCTGGCGTGCTGTGATTCATGGGTGCAAAGAGTCGGTCACGACTGAGCAACTGAACTGAACTGAACTGAACTGATGCCTGATCAATTAAATCAATTAAATTGATGCAGATCAATTAAATCAGAAACCCTGGGGGCTGGCATGGTTAGTGTTAATTTATTGTTAATTTAAAATTTTAATATTTTATTTCATTTTTAAAAGCCTCAGGGTGATTCAAATGGAATTTGAGTTTTGTTGTTGCTCATTCACTCACTTGTGTCTGACTCTTTGTGACCCCATGGACTGCAGCATACAGGAATTCAAGTTTAAGAACATGTGAATTCACATAACATTTGGCATAGAGAAGATGCACAAGAAACATTTGTTCTTCCAAAGGAAGGCTAGATTGGGAATATAAGGTTACCAGAGGATCAAAGGGAAGCAAAGCAAGTAAGCAAATTTAAATGCAATAGAAATTGTTGAAGAATCTTCTATGAATAATGTTAAGCTTTGGTCTAAAGGTTGGAGATAAAAATAAAAATTAAATATGATCCCTGTCATCTAAGAAGACACATCTTAGTGTAGTTATACTTGACAAGTAACTAAAGTAAGTAAAACCAAGAAGAAAATGTAAGAAATTTGTTACAAAGGAAAGAGTAATCTCCCAATAGAAAACACACACACACACAAATGTTTTGTTGGATTGGGGAGCAGGAAAGTTGGAGAGGTATAAGAATTGGGGCCATCTGCACCTACATAGTTTAACTCACACAATTGTGAACTGAGGGCACCTCTGTCAACAGACTTTACCATTTGTTCAGGGCATGATACCCACAAATGTAAGATTGCAAAACAATAGATATATCTTCCCTGTTTGTATGAGTAAATTCCTACAAACTTACATATGTGAACAAAAGGTTTGCTCATCCTGGCAAAAAGGATCTCCTACTGGGACTTTAGAGTGTTCATCTGGGTAAGCAGTTCATTTGTCAAACTCACTGGAAGTCTCTCATCTTGCTGTGACCACCAGTGGTAAACTACTACATTAGGAACTTTACTGTTGCCGTTCAGTCCCTAAGCCCTGTCTGATTCTTTGCAACCCCACGAGCTGCCGCATGCCAGGCTTCCCTGTCCATCACTATCTCCTGGAGTTTGCTCAATTTCAAGAACTTTTCCTTGTCCTAATTAGTTTCCCATCTTGAAATGCCTGCCTTAAGCTAAGTAAGACCAGATATCAAAACTCTCTAAATCCTCTGCTGAACTCCCCACTTTGAATCTACTAAGATTCTTTCAATTAATCCTAAGAATAAGAAATCCTTTCGAAAAATTCACTAACATGGATCAGATTCAAAAATTTGTATCCTTAGTGGAAACCATGCTTAATAAGAACGCTGTTTCTCTGTATGACTACAAGACAGACAAATAAGAGAATGATTATGATTGGGGTTTGTATCTTACTTCCAAGCCAGGGCTACAGGGCATGTACATAAAAATTCAACAAGATGGGTATAGTGACACATGAAAGATGAGATCTCATCCCCAACTGCAAGAGCCCTCTGCTCTATGAAAAATGGAGAGGCCCATTTTAGACAGTGTCTCAAAGCACACCTCTCCTTTCTACTGGGAATGCTTAGGCCATACACAATGCTGCTATCTGTAGTTTTTGGAGAGCAGTTTTTTGGGTAAAACTGCCAAAATAAAAAAATAATCATAACAATAAAACTACAAAAAAGTGGAAAAAACAAAATGCCTCTACTAAAAAAATTACTAATATTTCTACATCATTTCAGATCTTGCTTATGCAAATAAAAGTCTATTTACATGTTGTATGTATTTATGGATAGAGGGGTGATGAACGAATAATGCTGGGGAACAGATAGAGAGACAAAGAGATAAACTGATAAAAAGGAGTCACTCCACAATGACTTGGAAAGTTTTGCATATAATTGTTGCTTTGCTTGATTTGACAAGATGACGATATTGAAGACAGAGGATCAAGGAATTACTGAATTAGAAGTATTCTTCACCATAAGAAGCAAACTTTCTTAAAGTATCCCTCTAACTTAACAAAAATGTGATTTAAAATAGCAAGATTTCATCTGCATGTTTTTACTAATACTACACGATTTATGACAGGACATACCGGTTCAGCCAGTGACTGGGGCAAGGCTGTGAGTGCCGAAGGTCAAACGTGGCATCTCACCTGTGTCTCACATGCATGCTTTGTTTCCTGGCACACAGTAGGGCCTGGCGAAATTCTTAGAATGGATCAATGAGCATCTGGAAAGAGAAGAGACTATTGCAAGCTGTATGTAGTTTTGCTGAATTAATTTTTACATTTAATTTGACCTTCGGGAGTGGATTATTTCAGAGGTCCAATTTCTAAGTCCTTACCAACATAACATGGTAGCAATAAAACATTTGGAATTTAGAATTTTTATTTTCTTTCTTCTATTTTTTACACATGTGATCTTGGATCAATCAACTTAACTCATTAAGTGATAATGCCCTCAACTTCAAAACTGAGGACTATTGGGAAGACTAAGTTATATTATAGACCCTAAACAAGTTCTGAAATATAAAATAATCTCAATAACTACTGTTATAAGAGTGTTATGGATAATCTGAACAAGTATGTATCATTATGCTGTAATTGATGAAATACCTTAAGATAATACTTCTAGACAAAATGTACTCCTTTCTTTCTCCACACTGGGGATGAAGAAATGGGTATTAAAACAGGCAACATTTTGGGATTCTAAAACTAGAAAGTAACTATGTTTCAGAGTTGCTTAATACAAGAAATTCAGTATTTGAACATTGTATGGAACATTCATAGACACATTCCCTCTGGCTACACTGGTATTTTGCAACATCGGCAACGTCAGCAACTTATACATCAGAAATATCTTCGTTATCTTTTAGAATATCAAATAATTTGTTATAAAATTATACTCCCATCATTCTGTAAAATGATGTAAAACTTGGTATATTTAGTTTAAATATGAATTACACTTTGAAAAATACCTTAAAGATCTAGGCAAATCTTCTATTTTCTGTTCTTAGAAGCTAAGGATGTGAAAACATTGCCAGGTATATGCTCTCTGGGTTGGTAAGATCCCCTGAAGTAGGAAATGGCAATCTGCTCTAGTATTCTTGTCTGGAAAATTCCATAGACAGAGGAGCCTGGTGGCCCACAGTTTATGCGACTGCAAAGAGATGGACACGACCGAGCAATTGAGCAGACACTCACATATACGAATTTAAGGAGAGGATGTCATGAGATTTCTCTCTGGAAGAACAGTTCTATTTTCTCCTCAGTAATAACACATATAAAACAATTTGCAAGCATTACATGTCTATGCTCTACCCCATCTCTTAAAAAGGCCAGAGTGCAATGCTAGTTGTAGCAAGATTGGAGCTGACTAAAGAGTACATTGGGCAGGGGAGAGAAGGAAAAAGAACTGGCATTCACTGCAGAACTGGATGAACCACGGTTTGTTTCTTTACCTTTGCAGTCTCCTATAATCTTCCTCACAGTACTGAGAATTTCTCCAAAATGCAGTCCAGAAAGAGAGCTTTAGAAAAATTAATAATCTTCACAGAGGCAAAAATCAATTTCTTTTTGTACCTGAATTAACACTCAAATTTTATTCCTAATCCAGGTCACTTCCTACTATTCCATTGCTGCTGCTACTGCTAAGTCACTTCAGTCGTGTCCGACTCTGTGTGACCCCATAGACGGCAGCCCACCAGGCTCCCCCGTCCCTGGGATTCTCCAGGCAAGAACACTGGAGTGGGTTGCCATTTCCTTCTCCAATGTGTGAAAGTGAAAAGGGAAAGTGAAGTCGCTCAGTCATGTCTGACTGGTAGCGACCCCATGGACTGCAGCCTACCAGGCTCCTCCGTCCATGGGATTTTCTAGACAAGAGTACTGGAGTGGCTTGCCATTGCCTTCTCTATAAAAGGAAACAATACTCATAAAATGTCCACAGCTACCTATCATGATAACTAATAAGGAAAATAGCCAGCCAAATATAATTTACCCCAGTTAATAATTTATGTAACCAGAATTTGATTTCTGGCCTGGCTGATTATAAAGCTCATTCTATATTACTTATGTATCCTTCCTTTTAAATTGTAAATACATAAGCCCCATAAAACTAGGGAATATACTCCTGAGTTCACTCTTGAAATTCTGGCACCTGGCACAATGCCTGTTGTGGAATTTTATTTTCAGGTAAATGCCTATTAACTAAATATAAACATTTGAGGACTTGGCATCATTGAGTCCCAGTTGAAAATGAGTTGATGTAGTTGATGTAATGTTCCTTGAAGTGATTTTTTACCTCAACTCATTAAACTCTGTGTGTGTGTGTGTGTGTGTTTCTTTCTCTCCCGTTGCTGACCTGACCACAGGCCCAAATTAGTTCATAATTTAGAGAAAAGAAGTGATACTTAGGCTCCCTTGAGATCCCAACCCAAGTGAAAGAACAAATAACAGAAAGGGTTTTGTCCATTTTCAAACCAGGACCTTCATTACTTGTAGAGTTGGATTTAAAATGTACCTTGGATGGAGAAGGAAATGGCAACCCACTCCAGTATTCTTGCCTGGAAAAGTCCATGGACAGAGGAGCCTGGCGGGCTGCAGTCCCTGAGGTTACATGACTGAGCATGCGTGCATGAGGGTGGAGGGAGATGGGTTTGTAGCAATAAACTGGTAGAACTAAAAAACAAAATAAAATGTACCTTGGAGGGTGAACAAATTTGGGCTTGTTACTTTTTCTTTATGTTCAAATCCAGAATCTTGGAATTCTCTTCTGGAAGAGGAGATCTGTAGGCCTGGAAAACTTTGGCCTGCCCCTGTTGGCAGGAAAAGGACATGAAGCTTAATCAAGTCTATCTTTAGGTGCTTTGGTACCATGAAGAGTGGGAGAAAGAAGAGAATGAGGGCCCAGCTTTAACTTTAGAGAGACAACTGAATGATTCTCACCAGTATTACGCATTCCTTTTCCACGTGAGTGGCAAAAGGGCACAAGGGGATAGATCTCTCCAATGGGAAAGAGTAAAAATCCCATCCCTTCCATGAGCATAAAGAGAGGGAGGCTCGATGCTAACCACTGTCCATATGATATGTGAGGAGAAACATTGGAAATGAGTAAATGGAGAAACAGAATAACAGAGAAAGCATGGAACTTACTTCGAGTGCCTTTTAAAGCTGGGGGATCTACACATGTTTCTCAGGGTTTCAGCTATTTTTGCCCCTTTTGTCATGTGAGCTGACAGAAGACAGCAGGCCAAAGCAATCCCAGCAGTGCTTGGGAAATTCAACTAGGTGTCCTCAAACCCTGCTGTTAACTGAGATTTTTATGATGCAGTAGGCTTTAAAGTCAAATAAAGCAATCCCTTTAATTTACACTAAGTAGGGTGAACAGATTTTCAAGTGTAGCAATTTGGGCTTGTGGGCAGGCAGGTACCACTAGAGAATGATAGAGATAAAACAAGGACAGCTGGAGAAGGCAGCCTGGAAAATGTCTCCCAAAATAGCTAAAACCTTGGAAATAGCAGTCTCAAGGGGAGTCTAAGCTTAAGACAGGATTCAAGGTGATCAGAAGTGGGTATTCAAATAGCAGTCTACTTAGAAGATTAGCACAGAATTGGTTGAAATAAGAAAAAAATTATGGCTTAAATAGGTATTATTTAGAAGGTATTCCCATAATGAGCTATCTACTTTATTGTTCAATTATATTTATGTCCTGCTACTTTAACAGGTTTATGCTATGCCTAATAAAAATTCAATAAATTGTTGATGAGTAACTCTCTAATTAAAATTCATATTTCTCTTACCTCTATGCCTGAGGAACAGAATCTGAATCTGTTATAACAATATTCCCTGGGTAGAAGTCTAGAAATAAAGTAGATAGAGTTTTGACAAGCACAGTGACTGAAGAAACAGATTTGAAAGATTCCAGAGGAAGAAACAAGTGCCATGATGACTTAGGGAGAAGGGAAATTTTGTAGGATTTTGAGTGGGTGCAGTGAGGAAGAAGGAAAGCCCCAGAATGATGGCCAAGTTTGGCCTGAATGAATGGCTAAATTATCCGTTCTGTCAAAAGAGGGTTACCTAATTTATAATGTTTGACACACCCCTTGTCACACAAAGGGGCTCAACTGCTTGAACTGATTTGAATTTATATAATAGTGCCAATGGACTTCAAGGAGATCCAACCAGTCCATTCTAAAGGAGATCAGTCCTGGGTGTTCATTGGAAGGACTGATGCTAAAGCTGAAACTCCAATACTTTGGCCACCTCATGCAACGAGTTGACTCACTGGAAAAGACTCTGATGCTGGGAGGGATTGGGGGCGGGAGGAGAAGGGGACGACAGAGAATGAGATGGCTGGATGCCATCAGCGACTCGATGGACATGAGTTTGAGTGAACTCCGGGAATTGGTGATGCACAGGGAGGCCTGGCATGCTGTGATTCATGGGGTCGCAAAGAGTTGGACACGACTGAGTGACTGAACTGAACTGAACTGAACTGAATAGTGCCAATAATGATGGAGAAGGAAATGGCAACCCACTCCAGTACCCTTGCCTGGATAATCCCATGGGCAGAGGAGCCTGGTATAAAAACATAATTAAAAGCAAGTTTGTGGTGAGAAGCAATAAGTTCATTTTTGTACATGACAAATTTAAGTTCTTATGGGACCTCTAAGCAAAGAGGTCCCATTGCCCATTGCATATGTAAGAATGGGGCAAACGAGAGAGAGAGTCTAGGTTTGTAGACATGGTGCTGTGAGGTTGCTGAAAGCAACACAGTAAAATGAGAATATGTAAACTGAGAAAAGAAAGCAGACATTGGAATATCAGCATTTAATGAAGTGAAAGCTACCTGTGATGGAGAGAAGGGTAGAATGGCCAATAGGAGAAACACCAGGGCAATCTGGTTTCACAGAAATCAAGGTGGAAAAAATCATGGAGAAGAGAGTACTCAACTGTGTATTTTTCTGGATATAAATTTTATATTAGTTTAAGGGAGGAGGGAGGTGGGAGGGGGGTTCAGGAGGGGGAACTTATGTAAACTCGGGGCGAATTCATGTCAATGTATGGCAAAACCAACCAATATAATATTGTAAAATAATTTGCCTCCAATAAAAAATAAATTAATAAAAAAAATAATAAATAAATAAATTCAAAAAAATAAAAAATAAATAAAAATAAAAAGCTTAGTCTCAGGCATCCTTTACTAATTTGTTTTGGCTTAGACTGTTTGTCTTCTAAAGAGTCACTGCCTCTGTGGGTGTGTTGAAACGTCAGCAGCCTCCAGTGGTTATGATCATGGAGAACTGTAGGATTTATGGACTAGATACTGTTTTGTTTTTTCACATAGTACATGCTCAACAAAATCGAGCTGAACTAAATTAACTGCTCTTCAGTCACAAACAACTGCTTTTTGAAATGAGTGAAGATCCTTCGATTACGCTGGTAAAATAGTCAAGATAGTCTGTTTGAAATACTAATCCATGGTCCAATCATTGTCTGCTGACTGCTATGGCATTTTGAAGCTCACAAGATCAGCATCTTTGCTTTCCCTTTCCTTCAGTGTTTGGTTGTTCTGGTAGGGATAGCAGACTAATAGTTATGCTTAGATCTGAGTTTACGATCAATTATTTCTTTCTTCATAGTATGCTTTCTTTAAAAAGTCAAAACAATGTATTCTTACTGTAATAAGCCTTTAAAAAGTTGCCCATAGTGTGCCTTGACAATAACAGTTCTAGATCTCAATTTCTACTCTACCTCTTGGACTTTCATTATCTTTCGTAGATTTTCTTTTCATCTCATTACAAGAAAATGCTTTTTTCCGACCGCAAGAATCTTGAGAACTCCGCAACATCAAGCACTGGGTCTTGCAGAAATGCACGTTTAATACATGATTGCTGATCCTGCCTTGCAGCCCTCTATCACTTTCTTGTTTCCACTTACCTGACTTTGGAGCCCATCTCCCTCAAGCAACATTAAGCCCTTCCCAGTTCCACCCATACTGAGGGGTAGGGAGGCCTGGCATACTGCAGTTCATGCAGTCACAAAGAGTCAAACATGACTGAGCAACTGAGCAAATTCCACACAACATTTTTCAGTGGCTCCCTGTTTCCTTAATCTCTACTGCCCATTTAGTCTCCTAGTAAAATTAAGCTTCTCTAAATTCTTCACTTATATTTTACATTGATATGCCTTATCATTTCAGCAAAAGTAAATATCCTAAAAGGGAAGGATTCACCAAGAAGAAAGAATGAGAACCATTGATGGATTACATTTTTCTGTGTCTTTGAAATTACAAATTTATTTTCATTTTCAGCATATGGTTATATCATATGAGGTAAAATATTAATATGTTTAAATATATTATTTTGTATTATAGTTATGACTAAATCTATTGAAGTTTTATTTATACACACACACACACAAATGGTTATGTTCACAGTTCCCTAAATATACCATATTTAGAAATGTAAACGTTTGTATATTGGTAGTTACATTACTCCGTTTCACTTATTTTGCTGAAAAAAAAAGAAAATATTTGCCTTCTTGTTAAAAGGAAGCTAAATAAGAAGAAAAAGTTATTTTTAAGCTATAAAAATTTACATCAGAAGGAAAAAAATGTATGAGAGGCATCTAGGAATTCCAGATTTTTCTCATGGGCATGGTAAAGAGAACACTAGAATCTAATTGGCATTCTGCCACCTACCACTCCTATGTTTTTGGAAAAGTCATGGAGTCTATATTCATGATACTTAAGGATGCTGTCAGAACCAAACAAGATATTGTACCTAAAACTGCTTCGTTTACTTTTGTGTTCATCCAGAATTGTAGTGAGTGGAAATGACTTGGATTATGTGGAAACAAGTATATAAAGAAAGCTCCAGGAGAATTTTCTTTTGTTTTTCTGATGAGGTTCTAGACTATGATCCAATACATTATATAACCTCAAAATGCTCTTGTTCACTGTAGAATGTACAAAGTACTTTTATTCAAAACCAAGTCATGTTACCCATCTGACTATAATAATTCAAATATTTTGAATAAGAAAAACTTCAGATTAGAATACTTAAATACCTATAACTCTAGCCATTGGTGCCAACACGTCAAACAAGGTAAATGCAGCATCTATCTTTCTTACACTTCTCACCATTGCTCACCAAATGTCCAACACAGCAGTGGAAGAAATATTCTAAATTTGATTGTCATTGTTGCTGTTAGGTCACTAAGTCATGTCCAACTCTTTGCACCCCATGGACTATAGCCTGCCAGGCTCCTCTGTCCATGGGATTCTCCAGGCAAGAATACTGGACTGGGTTTCCATTTCCTTCTCCAGGGTATCTTCCTGACCCAGGGACTGAACCTGAGTTTCTTGCATTGCAGGCAGATTCTTTACCTCTGAGCTTTCTGGGAAGCCCACTAAATTTAATGGCATAGTGAAAGTCGCTCACTAGTGTCTGAGTCTTTGAAGCCCATGGACTATACAGTCCATTGAATTTTCTAGGCCAGAATATTGGAGTGGGTAGCCATTCCCTTCTCCAGGGGATCACCCCAACCAAGGATCAAACCCAGGTCTCCTACATTGCAGGCAGATTCTTTACCAGCTGAGCCACAATGGATAAATGAATGACCGGATGGATGACATACAGAAGTTATAGCACATGGAGGCGATGAATGCACTAAATGATTAACGTGAATCGCTAGGTTGTTAAGTTGCTTGGAATGACCACCTCACAGTTTGCTATCTGGCATACCTCTACTCATTTTTAAAGCCCCACCAACAAAAAAATAACTTCCAACTAGAAAACTTCTGAACCTCAAGCAGGACCTCTTACTTGGAACCCTTATATAGCTCTAAGAGCACCTGTCATCCTGTATGGTTAGACCACAGAACCCTTGGAGGAGGATCTGTGAATTCTGAACACCCAAGAGCCTGGGACCATGCCTGACACACCCAGAAGGTCTTATTTAAAAACAAACAAACAAAAAAAAAACAACGAAATAGTTAATTGAATAAAAGTGCACTTTAAATTTCACTTAAATTTTGTACTGAATAAAGACATTAACAATTTACTCCTCCAGTAAATAAAGAAAAAGAAAAACCCATCAATCAAGTAATAAGCTCAGTAGAATTGGCAAGGAAAAACAATAAAACAGCCAGTCTTAGTAGAGTTGAAAAGCAGACTCAATCATTTATTTTTCTTCTGCATTTAAAACGTTTGAATATGCCATTCTCAGAAAATGGCTATGAACATTTTCATTTATACAATATGAAAAGCCAGGGTGTGTTTTCTTTCTGTAATTTTTAACATATTACAATTCATCCAAGGAACTCCATATCTTTTGTTTCTAAAACCACAAATCACAAGCTGATGAGAAAGTAAGTCCCTCCCCTTCCTCCTTTGAGCACAAATAATATGAGGGCAGGGCTTTCTCATATACTCGGTTCACTGCTCCTTCCTCAGCGCTTTGAACTATATCTGGCACAGAACAGATACTCAATAACTAACTGTTGCTAGAATGACTGTCCTCATATTTGAAAATAGTCATGAGTTCTCTCATTGGAAAAAAAAAACTTGTTTTCTAAGTATTTGCTCTTTTTCTTGCATGACATCTAAATGTAACCAAAGACAGTTAATAAAAAAAAATTAAGATAGCTATTAAATTATATATATATCCTTCATTCTCTTTGCTCCAATTTAAATCTGAAAATATATATTAAGCATCCAGAAGTATCCTAACTAAACTCAAGAAAATAGAGGCAATGTCTTCAGATTTACTGATTTTAAAATCAATGTATGACTTGATTAAGTTTGTTTATAGTTTTGTTGTTGTTGAGGAGGAACTTTTAAGCATATTTAATAATTTCATTATGTAGCTTAACTTTTTCTTCACTGTAAACATGGAAAAATGTAAATTATATGCAGTGAATCTGTAAATGATCTGAGTCCTCTCAGATCACTTAGCCTTCCCATAGATATGTATCCCTCTAGCACTAGTCTTTGAATTATATCCAGAACAATGTTGATTAATATAGAAGTCCTAAAATTAACTACTTGGCTAGTGCAGAGTTGATAGAGGTGAATTCTGGGTGAAATTTCTAAATTATGCATTACTATCATTGAAAATATTAAGTATAGGGCAATTTACCCTGTGTTGCCATACATTTCACAGAGCTGCTAAGTTATTAACACACTGCAAAAATAACTGCAATGACTTTTTTTTTTAAATTTCTAAATGTCTGGAATATTTCAAATACACTAACAGGTACGTAGGAAAAAATTCATATATGTACCACACGATAGCTGAAGTTTTCTATGACCTGCTGTCAATCTCCCACTTCCAACAGTACAGCAGTCACTGTACTGAATGATGTGATTATCACTATGGTCTATATTATTTATTTACAAAAGCATTGCTCCCTAATGTTTTTACAAAAACGTTACAATATATTGCAACATTTTTCCCATTACTTTAAACTTTACATAAACTAACAGAATAGGAAAAACAAGAGATCTCTTCAAGAAAATTAGAGATTCCAAGGGAACATTTCATGCAAAGATGGGCTCGATAAAGGACAAAATGGTATGGACCTAACAGAAGCAGAAGATATTAAGAAGAGGTGGCAAGAATACACAGAAGAACTGTACAAAAATGTTCTTCACGACCAAGATAATCACGACGGAGTGATCACTCACCTGGAGCCAAACATCTTGGAATGTGAAGTCAAATGGGCCTTAGAGAGCATCACTACGAACAAAGCTGGTGGACATGATGGATTCCAATTTAGCTATTTCAAATCCTGAAAGATGATGCTGTGAAAGTGCTGCACTCAATATGCCAGCAAATTTGGAAAACTCAGCAGTGGCCACAGGACTGGAAAAGGTCAGTCTTCATTCCAATCCCAAAGAAAGGCAATGCCAAAGGATGCTCAAACTACCGCACAATTGCACTCATCTCACATGCTAGTAAAGTCATGCTCAAAATTCTCCAAGCCAGGCTTCAGCAATATGTGAACCGTGAACTCCCAGATGTTCAAGCTGGTTTTAGAAAAGGCAGAGGCACCAGAGATCAAATTGCCAACATCCGCTGGATCATGGAGAAAGCAAGAGAGTTCCAGAAAACCATTTCTGCTTCACTGACTATGCCAAAGCCTTTGACTGTGTGGATCACAATAAACTGTGGAACATTCTGAAAGAGATGGGAATCCCAGACCACCTGACCTGCCTCTTGAGAAACCTGTATGCAGGTCAGGAAGCAACAGTTAGAACTGGACATGGAACAACAGAATAGTTCCAAATAGGAAAAGGAGTACGTCAAGGTTGTATATTGTCACCCTGCTTGTTTAACTTCTATGCAGAGTACATCATGAGGAACGCTGGGCTGGAAGAAGCACAAGCTGGAATCAAGATTGCTGGGAGAAATCTCAATAACCTCAGATATGCAGATGACTGGTGGCTCAGAGGTTAAAGAGTCTGCCTCCAATGTGGGAGACCCAGGTTCGATCCCTGGGTCGGGAAGATCCCCTGGAGAAGGAAACGGTAACCCACTCCAGTATTCTTGCCTGGAGAATCCCATGGACAGAGAAGCCTGGTAGGCTACAGTCCACGGGGTCGCATAGAGTCAGACATGACTGAGCGACTGAACGGAACGGAACGGAACGGATGCAGATGACACCACCCTTATGGCAGAAAGTGAAGAGGAACTCAAAAGGCTCTTGATTAAATTGAAAGAAGAGATTGAAAAGGTTAGCTTGAAGCTCAACATTCAGAAAACAAAGATCATGGCATCTGGTCCCATCACTTCATGGGAAATAGATGGGGAAACAGTGGAAACAGTGTCAGACTTTATTTTTTTGAGCTCCAAAATCACTGCGGATGCTGATTGCAGCCATGAAATTAAAAGATGCTTACTCCTTGGAAGGAAAGTTATGACCAACCTAGATAGTATATTAAAAAGCAGAGACATTACTTTGCTAACAAAGGTCTGTCTAGTCTTGGCTATGGTTTTTCCAGTGGTCATGTATGGATGTGAGAGTTGAACTGTGAAGAAAGCTGATTGCCGAAGAATGGATGTTTTTTAACTGTAGTGCTGGGGAAGACTCGAGAGTCCCTTGGACTGCAAGGAGATCCAACCAGTCCATTCTAAAGGAGGTCGATCCCGGGTGTTCATTGGAAGGACTGATGCTAAAGCTGAAACTGCAATACTTTGGCCACCTCATGCGACGAGTTGACTCACTGGAAAGGCCTCTGATGCTGGGAAGGATTGGGGGCAGGAAGAGAAGGGGATGACAGAGAATGAGATGGCAGGATGGCATCACCAACTCGATGGACATGAGTTTGAGTGAACTCCGGGAGTTGGTGATGGACAGGGAGGCCTGGAGTGCTGTGATTCATGGGGTCACAAAGAGTCGGACACAACTGAGCGACTGAAATTAACTTAACTGAACACTTATAATATGCTTGACATAGAACAAAACCTATAAGTGTTGCTAATTTTTTTGCCCTTTTGCCATGGCACATGCTTTTGTTTTCTCTTGACACTGTATTTGAGATTTAGTATGTTGAGACATCTAGTTAGGATTAATTTCCTTTAGCTGTGTCATCTGTTCTATGAAGAGATGACCAGACCTCTCCTTTCTGAGATCATCTTTTTTCTTTCTTTCTGCAAGCAACTCCTGGTCTTCCGACACCAGTTTAAGAATGTCCCTCCCAAAAGATTACAGTCTCTTTGACAAGCTTATTGTTTTTTTAAAACACTGGGTTGGCATAGAGCAATTTTTTTTCTTGTAATTTAAGTAATTTCTAGATGTAGAATCATTGGTTCCATTTAATAAACATGAGATAATTTAGGACCTTTATTTTTTTATTTTTTATTTTTTTTCTTATTTATTTTTTATTTATTATTTTTTGTATGTGTTTATTTTATTTATTTATTTTTTTGGTAATTAATTTATTTTTTATTGGAGGCAAATTATTTTAAAATATTATATTGGTTGGTTTTGCCATACATTGACATGAATTCGCCCCAGGTTTACATAAGTTCCCCCTCCTGAACCCCCCCTCCCACCTCCCTTCTCCCTTTGTCCTCCCTCTGGGTCATCCCCGCATGCCAGCCCCGAGCATCCTATAACATGCATCGACCCTGAACTAGTGATTCGTTTCACATATGACAACATACATGTTTCAATGCCATTCTCCCAAACCATCCCACCCTCACCCTCTCCCACAGAGTCCCAAAGACTGTTCTATACATCTGTGTCTCTTTTGCTGTCTCGTATACCGGGTTATAATTTGCATCTTTCTAAATTCCATATATATGCGTTAGTATACTGTATTGGTGTTTTTCTTTCTGGCTTACTTCACTCTGTATAATAGGCTCCAGTTTCATCCACCTCATTAGAACTGATTCAAATATATTCTTTTTAATGGCTGAATAATACTCCATTGTGTCTATGTACCAAAGCTTTCTTATCCATTCATCTGCAGATGGACATCTAGGTTGCTTCCATGTCTTGGCTATTATAAACAGTGCTGCAATGAACATTGGAGTACATGTGTCTCTTTCAATTCTGGTTTCCTCGGTGTGTATGCCCAGAAGTGCGATTGCTGGATCATATGGCAGTTCTATTTCCAGTTTTTTGAGGAATCTCCACACTGTTCTCCATAGTGGCGTACTAGTTTGCATTCCCACCAACAGTGTAAGAGGGTTCCTTTCTCTCCACATTCTCTCCAGCATTTATTGCTTGTAGACTTTTGGATAGCAGCCATTCTGACTGGTGTGAAATGGTATCTCATTGTGGTTTTGATTTGCATCTCTCTGATTATGATTTATATAGAAATACAAAAAACCTCGAATAGCCAAAGCAATCTTGAGGAAGAAAAATGGAACTGGGGGAATTAACCTGCCAGACTTCAGGCTCTACTACAAAGCCACAGTCATCAAGACAGTATGGTACTGGCATAAAGACAGAAATATAGATCAATGGAACAAAATAGAAAGCCCAGAGATAAATCCACGCACCTATGGACACCTTATCTTTGACAAAGGAGGCAAGAATATAAAATGGAGAAAAGACAGTCTCTTTAACAAGTGGTGCTGGGAAAACTGGTCAGCTACTTGTAAAAGAATGAAACTAGAACACTTCCTAACACCATACACCAAAACAAACTCAAAATGGATTAGAGAGCTAAATGTAAGACCAGAAACTATAAAACTCCTAGAGGAGAACGTAGGCAAAACACTCTCCGACATAAATCACAGCAGGATCCTCCATGACCCACCTCCCAGAATATTGGAAATAAAAGAAAAATAAACAAATGGGACCTAATTAAAATCAGAAGCTTCTGCACAGCAAAGGAAACTATAAGTAAGGTGAAAAGACAGCCTTCAGAATGGGAGAAAATAATAGCAAATGAAGCAACTGATAAAGGATTAATCTCCAAAATATACAAGCAGCTCCTGCAGCTCAATTCCAGAAAAATAAATGACCCAATCAAAAAATGAGCCAAAGAACTAAACAGACATTTCTCCAAAGAAGACATAAAGATGGCTAACAAACACATGAAAAAATTTAGGACTTTTAAAGTGATTATTGTATTTTGACAATGTAAACTAAATAAATACATGAAACAACAAGTAATAAAAAGACATTCTAATAAACATATGCATTGTATTTAATTTTTTAATGCAAATAATTCCATAATTAAGTCTGGGGGACTTCCCTGACTTAACCCTAGTGGCCCAGTGGCTAAGAATCTTCACTTTCAATGAAGGTCATCCCTGGTCCGGAAACTAGATCCCACATGCCAAAACTAAGAGCTCAAATGTCACAACCAAAGTTTCTGCATGACACAGAGAAGATCAAAGATCCCACATGCCACAGCTAAGACCCGGCACAGCCAAATAAAATAAGTAAATATATATGTATATTTATTTACTTATTTAAATCTGTATATGTTTCCCTGCTCATATACTAGGGAGTTTTTCTTAACTTATAGCTATTAACAGAACTACTAGGGTAAAAATAGGTACAATTTTACTTATTAGATACTACACAATTGCTGTTCAAGTTGGGTTTATCAAGTTACATCAAAGACAATAGGGCCTAAAATTCCCCTTTCTAGACACACTTACCAACTCCTGGTACTGCAAACATTTAAAATATTTCACTAATTTCCTAGATGTGATAGATTATCTCATTATTTCTCATATATTTCACCGATTTCTTGTGAAGCTGAAATCTTATCAATTATTTATTTGTCAGTCGAGTATGGTCTCTTCAAAAACTGCCACTTTAATCCTTGCTTGTCCATTTTCCTATTAATTATTGTCGTGCTAATTTATAGAATTTCTTTATAAATATGAAATATTGATCCTATATTGCTTACACATGTTATAAACATCTACTTCTAGTTTGTTACTTGGCTATATATAGGGATTTTTATTGAACAGGATATTTTTACATGGATCAATATATCAACTCTTACATTGAAGGTTTGAATTTTACATTTTCTTAAAGAAACTCATCCCTATTTTAAGCTTATAAAGATTGTCTTACATTTTATTTTTAAAATTTTAACATTTTATTTACATAATTAGGTATTTGCATGCATGCATGCTAAATTGCTTCAGTCATGTCCAACTCTTCGCAACCCTACAGACTATAACCCACCAGGCTCCTTGTGTCTGGGATTCTCCAGGCAAGAATACTGAACTAGATTACCATGCCCTCTTCCAAGGGATCTTCTTGACCCAGGGACTGAACCCATGTCTCTTATGTCTCCTGCATTAGCAGGCAGGTTCTTTACCACTAATGCCACCTGGGAAGCCCCAATTAGGTATTTACCTACATGCAATTGATTTTGTTTTGTTTGAAAGATATGGGTTTATTTATTTATTTTCTACATGGATATCAGAGTGCTTCCATCCAGATGATTTATTTACTAGTCCACTTTTCCTTCAGTAACCTATAATGCCATCTCTATTGTGTATCACTTACATTCACATGCAGACAAGAGCATTACTTCCCTGGTTTAAAAAATCTAGATCAAGAAGATAGTAAGTTGTTTTAGTCAGCTCAGACTGATATAACAAAATGCCAGGTGTATTATAAAACATTAATTTCTCATAGTTCGGAAGGTTAGAAAGTTCTAACCTTCTAAAGTCGAAGATCAAAGTGCCAGATTCAGTGTCTGGTGAGAGCTGATTCCTGGAGGCAGCTGGCTTCCTGCCAGCTTGGGCTTACATAGCCTTTCCTCCATGTGTGCTGGTGGGGAGGGAGGTAACTCTCCTGTCTCTTTTTCAGTTTAGTTCAGTTCAGTTGCTCAGTTGTGTCCAACTCTTTGCAACCCCATGGACTGCAGCACACCAGGCTTCCCTGTCCATCATCAACTCCCAGAGCTTGCTCAAACTCATGTCCATTGAGTTGGTGATGCCATCCAACCATCTCATCCTCTGTCGTCCCCTTCTCCTCCTGCCTTCAGTCTTTCCCAGCATCAGGGTCTTTCCAATGAGTCAGTTATTCGCATCAGGTCGCCAAAGTGTTGGAACTTCAGCTTCAGCATCAGTCCTTCCAGTGAATATTCAGGTCTGATTTCCTTTAGTATTGACTGGTTTGATCTCCTTGCAGTCCAAGAGACTCTCAAGAGTCTTCTCCAACATTGCAGTTCAAAAGCATCCATTCTTCGGTGCTCAGCTTTCTTTATAGTCCAACTCTTACATCGATACATGACTACTGGAAAAACCATAGCTTTGACTAGATTTCTCTTCTTCTTATAAGGACACTAATCTCATCATGAGAGACCACACTCACTACCCCATCTAAACCTAACTACCTCCCAGCAGCCCAGCAGAGGCCCTCCAACCATCACACTGGGGGCTAGGGTTTCAATACACGTATTTGGAGTCCACAACATGATGCTCAATAAATGTTTTCTAATGTAGCAAATAGTAATTTAAACTGATTCTCTGCGGGAGCCTATTACTGAAACATCTTTTAAAACATTGTTTCCCTCTATGAATATAGAGCTAACCCTAGTTATAGAGAAGCTGCACCATTTGGACATTTAGCTTACAATGTTCTAAGTATACACATCTGGGGAGAGAAAGATAGAAGGCAAGAAGCAAGAATTTAAGTAGTCTGAGTAAGGCTGCCTGCCCTTCTGTGCACTAAATATAACCAGGAGAGAAGTGAACAGGGAGACACAAAGTGACTGTGTCTAAACAGGGTGTCATTTCTAGGAACCTCTCTCAAGGTAATCATCTTGTAGTGTGTGCAGAAAGTGAGTCTAGTTTAAAGGTATGCATTTCATATATGTAATGCATATTTTACTTCACAGAATTGTACACATCTATTTAGACTGCACTTTATGTTCAACTTGATGGATTTCTAAGGGCATTTTTTTACTAGACACTGTTTTCACCACCCTAAGTGCTGAGTAAATCCTAATTGCTGAGTCAGATACTACTGAACTGTAATCAGTGTGCCAATAGAACATCAGAATAGCCTTCCTTAAACATGAGCTCAAATAGAAAGCTGCTTTTAGTCTTCACTCATAGGTGAACCAAGAGGTGCGGGGATAAGAATGCCTTCCAAAATAAAAGCAGCATGTCTTACTTTCCAAGGTCCAACACAGGTAAACCAGGACACTGACAACCTGGAAACGGCCTCTGTCCACCAGCAACGACTGGGCAACAATCTGGCCCCTTCCTCCTGGATGAAGAAATGAGTTTGCTGACATTGTGTTTGTTTCAAGACCCAGAAAGTGCCAAATACTATAGAGTCACAGAGATGAACGTGACAGGTTATGTTGTAAGGTCTTCTTGAAAGATGGCAGACACATTGAATATGAAAGTGTTTGGCTGTACCAAGAAGTGAGTTTCTCAAAGCAACAGAGAGAAAGACTCCAGGGACAATGGTACTGCTGAGTAGCGATTCCTTTAGGAAAACTGTGTACAAACAGAGCTTTGCTGATAGTGGCTGCATCTGCCAATTCCCTGTGTGGCTAACTCACTTCTGATCACATCTTGTATTATTAGCTTGTTACATCAGGAACTTAATCCAGTCCAGCAGTGGTTCTGTGGTGTTGTCCAGATAATCTAATCTCATCCAAAATGTTTCAATGGCTTATCTATCCAATGGCGAGTCAAATCGGAATGTTTTTCCTGACTAATTATAATACCATAATAATTGCTTACCTGAGGAACTGGGAACAGAATTCATCCCCCATTCTTTAAAGCATTATTCTTTCCTGAATCAATCACAGGATATTAGCGCCCTCGGAGATTAACAAATCCCATAATTTGGATAAGAACCTGAAAAGTAGAGGCACTGAGTAGCTCCCATGTTAAGAGGCAGAGCTTGTCTAAATGTAGCTTCCTAAATCTTAGCTCAGCATTTGTATCCACAAAGCCAAATGCCAATAAGTTAATCAGGATCCGATCAATGCAGCTATTTTCTTGCTTAAACAATTTACTACTTTAAAAGATTAGATATCTAAAACTTTGTGCTCCTAAGAGCTTAAATGGAAAGACAAAAGAAAAAAAAAGTGTAACTGGGATTATCTGTAATATTCTGTTTTAAAATAGTTTAAAAAAAGGAAACAACCATAAATGGCTAGCAGAATTCTCCACTAACTGGGTTTCCCGAGGTTGGTTATTATTTCACAAAGTATCAGGTTCTACAGGGACAGTCAGGTCTCAGTGGCATGGAAGACAGGTGTACAAATTTTCTGATTGATAATGACAATAAGAAGAAGACTAATAATGTGATAACTAACTTTTATTGAGTTTTTTTTTTTTTTTTTTGCCACACCACGTGGTTTTAGTTCTCAGACCAGGGATTGTACCTGTGCCTGCTACAGTGGAAGCACAGAGTCCTAACTATTGGACCACCAGGGAATTCCCTATTGAGTTCTTATTTGTGTCTAAGTTCTGCTGCTGCTGCTGCTGTTAAGTCACTTCAGTCGTGTCTGACTCTGTGTGACCCCATAGATGAAAGCCCACCAGGCTCCCCCGTCCCTGGGATTCTCCAGGCAAGAACACTGGAGTGGGTGCCATTTCTTTCTCCAATGTGTGAAAGTGAAAAGTGAAAGTGAAGTCACTCAGTCGTGTCCGACCCTTAGTGACCCCACAGACTGCAGCCTACCAGGCTCCTCCATCCATGGGATTTTCTAGGCAAGAGTACTGGAGTGGCTTGCCATTGCCTTCTCCATCTAAGTTCTATCTATCATTTAATCCTTACAATAAACCTATTTACCTGTGAGAACATTAAGGTGAGAAGAATTTTAAACCATATGGAGAAAAGAACTGAATCTAGGAATCCCTCCTTACAAATTACAACCTTAACCATTCCTCGCTGAGATTATCCATTACAAAGACAGGAAGGTGGAATTCAGAACTCCCATCTTTTCTAAATTTAGAAGTTTAGTTCACAAAAGGTGAATTTGCTATCTGGCTTACTGGTGCCCTCAAAGAGTTAGAAATTCTCCCAAGGTAGAAATTCCCTCAAAGGGAGTAATTCACAGACTGGGAAATGCAGACCAATACGTGTAACATGATAGGGAGATGAGTTCTTTCTATTGCAGTGTCGAGGATGACACATTACACAGCATCGTCTCTGCATCCTGTGGATAGCAGCATCGATATGATATACTCAAACTAGATAAGGCTTTGAGTGTATGGGACAGATAATCACATAGCAATTTACACAGAGACATAAACTTGTCTTTGTATATGACAGTGACTGCTCAAGTTCTCAAAGAAAACATTCATTCTTCTTCATTTCTGAAAAGCACCTTTCTCATCTACTAATAGTTTCAAATACAGCCGTGTCCTTCTCAAATGTCATCAGTGCCACCCCAGCTCACTGGATCTACTTGAAGGGATCAAGAGACATTCAAATTCTCAAAAGTGTCTCATAAGTACAAGAAGCTCCAACTATTATTTGAAAGGAGATGAGACAGTTTTCAGTTCAGTTCAGTTCAGTCACTCAGTAGTGTCCGACTCTCCACGACCCCATGAATCACAGCACGCCAGGCCTCCCTGTCCATCACCAACTTCCGGATTTCACTCAAACTCATGTCCATCGAGTCGGTGATGCCATCCAGCCATCTCATTCTCTGTCGTTCCCTTCTCTTCCTGCCCCCAATCCCTCCAAGCATCAGAGTCTTTTCCAGTGAGTCAACTCTTCGCATGAGATGGCCAAAGTATTGGAGTTTCAGCTTTAGCATCAGTCCTTCCAATGAACACCCAGGACTGATCTCCTTTAGAATGAACTGGTTGGATCTCCTTGCAGTCCAAGGGACTCTCAAGAGTCTTCTCCAACACCACAGTTCAAAAGCATCAATTCTTCTCTTTAAAGATGACTACTCTAAAATGTAATAAACTGTTAGAGAGTTGCTAGTGATCAATACACTGTTGATGGCAAGGCAAATAGGTGCAGAGTTTAGAGGTGTCTATGAGAAACCTTCTATCCCTCAGAGCCAAAAGTAAGGAAATGATACCAAATATACAGACAAAGTTGGAGAAGGCAATGGCAAGCCACTCTAGTACTATTGCCTAGAAAATCCCATGGATGGAGGAGCCTGGTAGGCTGCAGTCCGTGGGGTCGCTAAGGGTCGGACACGACTGAGTGACTTCGCTTTCACTTTTCACTTTCCACTTTCACACATTGGAGAAGGAAATGGCAACCCACTCCAGTGTTCTTGCCTGGAGAATCCCAGGGATGGGGGAGCCTGGTGGGCTTCCATCTATGGGGTCACACAGAGTCGGACACGACTGAAGTGACTTAGCAGCAGCAGCAGCATACAGACAAAGTGCCAACCTCAAGGCCATATTACATGTAGTTGGGTAAAAATGGAAACGGGACTGTCCAGAAACGGGAACGCTGTGAAAAGTATATGGTATATTCATGTTAAGGAATACTATGTTACCAGTAAATAATACACTTAAAAAGGGAAAACAGTAACAGATAACAATAAATATTATCTACTATTTTTGTAAGTTTTATACTTTTAATCCTAATTTTCTCCTTTTTCTTCCTCTTAATTTCCTTAACTTTTCTACCCCATTAATTAAAAAAAAAAAAATTGGAGGAAGTCTGGTAGAAAATATACCAAGATAGTGAAAGGAGTTCTCTGTGAACTTGTCATTATTGTTTCATTTTAAAGAGGTGAAAAGTAAGGATCAAAAAGATCCGATGACTTTGCCCCAGGTATGTTGTTTGCTGTTGTTCAGTGGCTAAGTCCTATCTGACTCTTTGTGATCCCATGGATCACAGCCTGCCAGGATCCTCTGTCCATGGGATTCTCCAGGCAAGAATACTGGAGAGGGTAATTATTACCTTCTCCAGACCTTCCCGACCCAGGTATTGAACCCAGGTCTCCTGTATTGCAGGCAGATTCTTGACCATCTGAGCCACCAGTGAAGCCCATTTGAAATTAAACTCATTTAAAATTAATGAGTAGACCTGAAAATCCATTCAGACATTCTTTCACTCATTTGCCATGTATTTATTGAGCATCTTTGGTATCTGAGGTCTTGTGCCTGACTCCAGGATACAAAAATTAATAACACCACTTTTAAGAAGATCACTGTCAAGTGAAACATGACATACACCAGAGTTGCACACATATGCTATGATAATTATAATGACAGTGCTATGTCCGGGTAAGAATTAAGGAGGCATGAAGAAAAGTAACATCCTAAGGATTCCTGAAGAAGAGAAGGGAATCCCTTAATCAAACTGTGCAGTATTAACAGAGATGTGTATGGGGACAGGAATAGGAAAGAACATTACAAAGATCAGGAAAACATCGAGTTCAAAATGAAGAGCATCATGCAATGAATTCTCCCAGCTGGAGCAGATGATAACAAAACTTGTTCACCTGCTACACATCAGATGTGAACCACTAGAAGAAACTGGCAAATGAATGTTTATATTCATCTTCACCATGTATTTTCCATAGCTGCTAGAGTTCTCTAATGGTTATATGAAAGATGGCTTCAGTGGGACAGCCATGATACAACAAACCAATTTGGGCAAGATATCCTGAGGACTTGAATTAAGGTCTGTAGTGGCAGGGATAAAACAGGAAAAACGAATTTAAAAATTAATCAGATTAATCTACATGATCAAAGGTATCAGTTCAGTTGCTCAGCCGTGTCTAACTCTTAGCAACACCATGGACTGCAGCAGACCAGGCTTCCCTGTTCATCACCAACTCCCGGACTATATTAAAACTCATGACCATTGTGTTGGTGATGCCATCCAACCATCTCAGCCTCTGTCATCCCCTTCTCCTCCTGCCTTCAATCTTTCCCAGCATCAGGGTCTTTCCAATGAGTCAGTCCTTTGCATCAGGTGGCCAAAGTGTTGGAACTTCAGCTTCAGCATCAGTCCTTCCAATGAATATTCAGGACTGATTTCCTTTAGGATTGACTGGTTGGAACTCCTTGCAGTCCAAGGGACTCTCAAGAGTCTTCTCCAACACCACAGTTTGAAAGCATCAGTTCTTTGGTGCTCAGCTTTCTTTATAGTCCAACTCTCTCATCCATACATGACCACTGGAAAAACCATAGCTTTGACTAGATGGACCTTTGCTGGCAAAGTAATGTCTCTGCTTTTTAATATGCTGTATAGGTTGGTCATGATTTTTCTTCTAAGGAGCAAGCATCTGTTAATTTCATGGCTGCAGTCATCAACTGCAGTGATTTTGGAGCCCAAAATAATAAAGTTTCTCACTGTTTCCATTGTTTCCCATTCTATTTCCAATGAAGTGATGGGACTGGATGCCATGATCTTAGATTTTTGAATTTTGAGTTTTTAGCCAACTTTTTCACTCTCCTCTTTTACTTTCATCAAGAGGCTCTTTAGCCTTCTTTACTTTTGCCATAAGGGTGGTGTCATCTGCATATCTGAGGTTATTGATAATTCTCCCGGCTATCTTGATTCCTGCTTGTGCTTCATCCAGTCCAGCGTTCCTCATGATGTACTCTGCATACAAGTTAAATAAGCAGGGTGACAACATACAGCCTTGACGTACTCTTTTCCCTATTTGGAAGCAGTCAGTTCCATGTCCAATTCTAACTGTTGCTTCTTGACCTGCAACAGGTCATATTTCCCAGAAGGCAGGTAAGGTTGTCTGGTATTCCCACCTCTTGAAGAATTTTCCACAGTTTGCTGTGATCCACACATTCAAAGGCTTTGGCATAGTCAATAAAGTGGAAATACATATTTTTCTGGAACTCTGTTGCTTTTTTTGATGATACAATAGATGTTGGCAATTTGAGCTCAGGTTCTTCTGCCTTTTTAAAATCCAGCTTGAACATTTGGAAGTTCACGGTTCATGTACTGTTGAAGCCCGGCTTGGAGAATTTTGAGCATTACTTTTCCAGCATGTGAGATGAGTGCAATTGGCAGTCGTTTGAACATTCTTTGACATTGTCTTTCTTTGGTATTGTAATGAAAACTGACCTTTTCAGTCCCGTGGCCACTACTGAGTTTTCCAAATTTGCTGGCATATTGAGTGCAACACTTTCACAGCATCATCTTTTAGGATTTGAAATAGCTCAACTGGAATCCATCACCTCCACTAGCTTTGTTTGTAGTGATGCTTCCTAACTAAGGCCCATTTGATTTTGCAGTCCAGGATGTCTGGCTTTAGGTGAGTGATCACATCATTGTGGTTATCTGGGTCATGATCTTTTTTTATAGTTCTTCTGTGTGTTCTTGCCACCTCTGCTTAATATCTTCTTCTTCTGTTAGGTCCATACCATTTCTGTCCCTTCTCGAACCCATCTTTGCATGAAATATTCCCTTGGTATCTCTAATTTTCTCCCAGAGATCTCTGGTCTTTCCCATTTTATTGTTTTCCTTTATTTCTTTGCATTGATCACAGAGGAAAGTTTTCTTATTTCTCCTTGCTATTCTTTGGAACTCTGCATTCAAATGGGTATATCTTTCCTTTTCTCCTGTGCCTTTAGCGTCTTGTCTTTCCTCAGCTATTTGTAAGGCCTCTTCAGACAATCATTTTGCTTTTTTGCATTTCTTTTTTGGGGGATGTTCTTGACCACTGCCTCCTGTATAATGTCATGAACCTCTGTCCATAGTTCCTCAGGCACTCTGTCTATCAGATCTAACCCCTTGAATCTATTTGTCACTTCCACCGTATAATCTTAAGGGGTTTGATTTAGATCATATCTAAATGGTCTAGTGTTTTTCCCTACTTTCTTCAATTTAAGTCTGAATTTGGCAATAAAGACTTAATGATCTGAGCCACAGTCAGATCCCAGTCTTGTTTTTTCTGACTGTATAGAGCCTCTCCATCTTTGGCTGCAAATAATATAATCAGTCTGATTTCAGTATTGACTATCTGGTGATGTCCATGTGTAGAGTCTTCTCTTGTGCTTTCAAAAGAGGGTGTTTGCTATGACCAGTGTGTTTTCCTGGCAAAACCCTGTTAGCCTTTGCCCTGCTTCATTTTGTACTCCAAGGCCAAATTTGCCTGTTACTCCAGGTATCT
Source organism: Moschus berezovskii (assembly GCF_049115385.1). Classification (NCBI taxonomy): domain Eukaryota; kingdom Metazoa; phylum Chordata; class Mammalia; order Artiodactyla; family Moschidae; genus Moschus; species Moschus berezovskii. The sequence continues at coordinate 41,571,922 of NC_142483.1, read as the reverse complement.
CTTGACTCCCTCCTTTTGCTTTCCAGTCCCCTATAATGAAAAGAACATCTTTTTTGGGTGTTAGTTCTAGAAGGTCTTGTAGGTCTTCATAGAACCATTCAAGTTCAGCTTCTTCAGCATTATTGGTTGGGGCATAGACTTGGATTACTGTGATATTGAATGGTTTGCCTTGGAAACAAACAGTGATCATTCTGTCATTTTGAGATTGCACCCAAGTATTGCCTTTCAGACTCTTTTGTTGACTATTATGGCTACTCCATTTCTTCTAAGTAACTCTTGCCCACGGTAGCAGATATAATGATTATCTGAGTTAAATTCACCCATTCCAGTCCATTTTAGTTCACTGATTCCTAAAATGTTGATATTCACTCTTGCCATCTCCTGTTTGACCACTACCAATTTACCTTCATTCATGGACCTAGGATTCCAGGTTCCTACGCAATATTGTTATTTACATCATCGGAGTTTACTGCATCACCAGTCATAACCACAACTGGGTGTTTTGCTTTGGCTTGGTTTTTTGCTTTGGCTCTGTCCCTTTATTCTTTCTGATGTTATTTCTCCATTCTTCTCCAGCAGCATATTGGGCATCTATCAACCTGGGGAGTTCATCTTTCAGTGTCTTTTTTTTTTTTTTGCCTTTTCATACTGTTCATGGGGTTCTCAAGTCAAGAATACTGAAGTGGTTTGCCATTCCCTTCTCCAGGGGGCCACGTTTTGTCAGAACTCACCATCACCCATCCCTAAGGCTCCAGTTGCACAGTAACCAGAGCGGGGGATGAGAATGTGCTGTCCCTTGTAGAGTCTCCCCGAAACTACAAGCTTCCAACCGGGGTTAATCAGTCCTTCAGTGCTAAGCTTCCCAGGTGGCTCAGATGGTAAATAATCTGGCTGCAATGCAGGAGACCTGGGTTCGATCCCTGGGTTGAGAAGATCCCCTGAAGGAGGTCAGGGCAACACAGGCCAGTATGCTTGTCTGGAGAATCCCCGAAGACTAAGGAGTCCATGGTGTTGCAGAGTTGGACTTGACTGTGCGACTTAGCACAGCACAATCAGCCCTGGGCTTTCAGAAGGCCTGCGAAGTTGTAAATAATAGCTACCCTCAAGGAATGCCCTGGGCTGGGCATTGGAAAAAGTTCAACATAGGGCCCACTTTCCAGAAGGTAAGTTCATCAGGTACATGGTACCCACACAGTTTAAGAGAAAAGGGATTTGATACAATGCCTCAAATCGCTTTTTAATTAAATGCAAATCAAAACTACAACAAGGTATCACCCCACACCAGAGTGGCCATCATCAAAAAGATCACAGAGAATAAATTCTGGGGAGGCCATGGAAGAAAGGGAACTCTCCTACAGCGTTGCTGTGAATGTAAATTGGTACAGCCACCATGGAGAGCAGTATAGAGGTTCCTTAAATAACTAAAAACATAGCTACCACATGATCCGTTAATTCCACTCTGGGTGTATATCCACAGAAAATACGAATTTGTGATAATAACTGCACCTCAGCATTCATTGCAGCACTGTGTGCAACATCCAAGACAAGGAAGAAACCAGAATGTTCACAGACAGACGAAAGATTACAAAGCATGTGGTGTACACACATAACAGAAGACCACCCAGCCATAATGAAGAACGAAGCAATGCTATGTGCAGCAACGTGGATGCACTGAGAGATTATCAGAGCAAGTGAACTAAGTCGGAAAAAGACATCACATGACACGTAGAGTCTAAAACTAAAAAATGATACAAATTAACTTGCAAAACAGAAAGAGACAGACTTAGAAACCAAACTTATGGTTATCAAAAGTAAAGGGTGTGGGGGTAAATGAGGAGTTTGGGATTAATATGTACATACTTTCTACGTATAGAATAGGTAATCAAGAAGAACTTACTATATAGCACAGGGAACTCTCTCAGTATTCTCTAATAACTTATATGGAAAAGAATCTGAAAAAGAAATGAATATATGTATATGTATAACTGAATCAGTTAGCTGCAAACCTAAGACTAATACGATATAAATCAAACATAATATAAAATAAAAATGAAGTTAAAAGATTCCGTTGATTATTTCATTTTCACAAGATATAGAGTAGCTTGTTATTTCTAAGATACAGAACAAAACACATAACTGATATGTGAAAAAGCTAAATGAATTTGAACTAGGTCATCTATTCAGTGGTTTACCTTCAATACCTAGTTAATTGGGGACTTCCTATATAACAATTTTGTATCTGATTTTGTAATCAGAGATATTTAAAATTTTGAAACTTGTGTATTTTTCAATTCTATGAAATACATTTCTTTTTCATATCATATAAACTATAATATCTATAAATTTATTGCAACAAATTTGTAAAATATCTTCAAAGCCATACTGACCAAATTTTATATTCATAAATAACTAGGCCATACAATTCAAAGAAATAAAAAATAATGATACAGGTGAAGATTTGGAGAGAAGAGAACCCTGGTAAACTGTTAGTGGGAATATGAATTGGTGCAGCCACTATGGAAAACAGTATGTAGGTTTCTCAAAAAATTAAAAATAGAACCACCATATTTCCGTGTGTTTATGTGAAGAAATCACTATATTGAAGAAGCACTCCTGTGTTTACTATAGCGTCATTAACAATAGCCAAGACATAAGAACAGCCCAAGTGACCACTGAAAGATGAATGGATAAAAGAAAATGTGATACACATATACAACAGAACATTAACCAGTCATAAAAATTTAGAAAGTACTCTCATTTGCCACAACATGGATGGAACTTGAGGGAATTACCCTAAGTGAAATAAGTGAGACAGATAGATTCAAATACTGTGTGATTTCACTTACAGGTAGAATCTTTTTTAAAAAAATTAAGCCCATACATACAGATATCAGATAGTCGTCGGATGTCAGATTTGGGAGGGGTGTGTGTAAATGGACCAAGAATGTCAAAAGGTACAGAATTCAAATTATAAGTAAGTCCAGGGATGTAATGCACAGCATGATGTCTCTAGTTAACGATACTGTATTGTATACTAGAAAATTGCTAAGGGAGTAAAGCTTATCAGAAGAAAAAAACTTTGTAACTATGTGTGGTGCTGTATGTTAGCTAAACTCATTGTAGCAATTATTTTGCAATCTATACATACATCAAACCATTATGTTATACACCTAAAAATAATGCAATGTTATATGTCATTTAAATATCTGTTAGAAAGAAAAAAAAAAATCAGACAAACCCCAACTGAGGGATTGTCTATAGAATGCCTGACCAGTATTCCTTAAATTGTCAGGGTCATGAAAGACAAAATCTGAGAACCTGTCACAGCCATGAGAAGCCTAAGGAGTCTTGACAACTAAATGCAATGTAGTATCCTTGGACTCCTGGGACAAAAAAAGGACATGAGGTAAAAAGAGATTTGAATAAAGTATGGACTTTAGTTAATAAAAATAATGTCTCAAAATTGGTTCATTTATTGTGACAAATGTCTTCTACTAATGAGAAGCTAATAATAAGGGAAACTAAGTATGTGGTCGCAAAGGGTCAGACATGACTGAGTGATTGAACTGAACTGAACTGACTGAACTGAAATAAGTGGTATACAGGAACTATTTATACCACCTCTGAAATTTTTCCATACACCTAAAACTATTGTAATTTTTAAAAATTTATTTTTAAAAGTTCACATGCATTCTGACTCATAAATTCTGCCTCTAGGAATTTTACTCTAAGAAAATTCTGGAAATAGGCATAAACATGTTAAATACACATAAAATCATCTTTGCAGCATTGTGGAAAGCAGGATGAGAAGACTAGGAAGAAAGCCAGAAATTTCCAACAGGAGTCAGTCAGCTAAATCATGGTACATCATGGGATGGAATACCTTACATCCTTTTTAAATTGTGGAAGAATATTTTTAATGACAAGAAAATTCACTGATTTACAATTACATTTCTGCATGACTGCTGCTGCTGCTAAGTCGCTTCAGTCATGTCCGACTCTGTGCGACCCCATAGACAGCAGCCCACGAGGCACCACCATCCCTGGGATTCTCCAGGCAAGAACACTGGAGTGGGTTGCCTACACTTCAAAGAATATTGAATAACTCTAAAATACAATAATTTCACCATTCTCTCTTAGTGTATGGTTTTATCATTCAGACGTGTGGTTCAGATTTTCAGACTGGAATGCTAGTAAAAACTGACAGTCAAAGCATTAAACTGTAGAACATGGTTACTTCAACTTTTTATGTTTAGCCCTTGGCTACTCTTCCTTCAGCCACATCTCTAAACTACGGCTTAAGGAAGTGAGAATCAATATAATTAACAAAAGAGGCCAATGTTATGAGCATCATGAAGGAAGAAAATGAAACAGACAAACTGATAATTTAAAAATTGTATAAATATTTCTTGAATAAACCAAAACTTACTCAATGAAATTTTAAATTTAATCACATAAAATAGAAAGAATCTAAAAATCTACTCATTCAAAAATATTATTTACTGAATAAATAAAATTTTAACAAAGAACATTCTGTTTCTTGACTTTGGTTAGGGTCCATGCGTGTGTTTACTTTGAGAAGATTTACTGATCTACAAGCACTTTTCTGTATTTATGTTAACTTCAGTGAACACATTTAAAATCAAAATATTGAAAAGTAAATATGGTTGCAAATTCTTTGCATGGTGTGGATCCCAGGTGAAGGAGAAAACATTGAAGGAATTCATATAAGTTAAGACACAAAGAACTCAAAGATTTATTCTTTAAAGTGCAATTACAAAAGAAAAAGTTGTGGAACAGGGATATGACAAATAACATCTATTTAGAGAGCTTAAAAGAAATTACTTTCCTGTGATTAATGCAACTATAAGTCCTTACCAAGATAACTTTCTATGATGATGGAAATGTCCAAATCTCCATTGTCCAATGCAGTAGCCACTAGCCACATACAGCTACTGAACATGTGAAGATTGGCTGGTGTGATTAAGAAACTAATCACTTTAATTTAATTTAATTTTAACAGTCATACTTGGCTAGTGGCTACTTGAATGCATAGCACAGCTAAAGTAAGCAAAGTAAAACCAAATATTTAGCCTTTATTTTCAAATTAATAAAGCCATAAATACTGGAAAAAATAAAATCAAATCCCACCCTTCAGTCTCTATGTTCTCTAGTCTGAATTGCCTTGTTACTGCTGATAAGACCTGCATGGCTGACCATTTACTCCCTGAGAGAAGAGAACTGACATCGCTTATACGTTCAAAATGACATTGCCAGTGAGCTTTACTTTCTAATGGAACAAGTGCTTTCTAGTTAAAGGGATTTCTCAAAAGGTCTAACGATTTACTGTCATGAAAATATGTTTTGTCATTGTTTTTCTCTCTTTTTTAAAATCAATAATACACTACAACTACTAGAAAGTTATTTACTTGTTCGTAAAAATATTGGGCCAATAATCACAATGTCCCTATCTCAGGCTTGATTAACCTAGAAATTTGGTTATAAATGTCCAGTGTTCCAATCATACACTAAATAATTTACCATTTGACTTTGTCTCTCTACTATGACCTACTCTTATGTTATGTAGTAGTACTGAATATTATGATATGCTATTGTGATACCTATTTAATTTTCTATCTTCTTCACAAATCATAAGTATCAGGAGTCAGGGGTTAGTTGCATTTTATTTGGTGTACACATATGCAGCTTAGTAATATTTGCTGGCAAAGATGAATGAAATAAATCATGAATATTCCTAAGTTAACTACATCACTTTTTGTTGTTGTTTAGTCACTAGGTCATGTTTGACTCTTTTGCAACCCAATGGACTGTAGCCCACCAGGATCCTCTGTCCACAGGATTTCCCAGGCAAGAATACTGGAGTGGGTTTCCATTTCCTTCTCCAGGGAATCTTCCTGACCGAGGGATAGAACTGGAGTCTCTGTATTGCAGGCTGTTTACCACTGAGCCACCAGGAAAGCCACCTAAGTATATCACTAGAGGGGTGAAAAATCAAGGATATATGTAATTGTAATTTCATTTAAATTCATTTGGTTACAAACATAACTAATAACCCTGTCATATGAAACAGGAGAGGGAAAATAGGCTACAAGCCTAAGGCAAGATGAAAGGGCTGAAAATTAGAAATGTCCCAAAAAGAGATATTTTATATGTTTGTATATATATAAATCCTTCAGAGAGAATAGGGGTCTGACAATTTTGTTTAATGGCCAGATAGTAAATAGTAAATATTTTAGGTTTCGCAGGCATAAGATCTCCTTCCTTGTGGATCTCTCCCTCACCTTGTCTTTAAAAACCTTTTCCTGAAATTCATGGGGGAGTTAGTGTCTTTCTGGGATTAGCCACCCATCCTCTTGGTTTGTAGTAAAGGCTGCACTCTCCTTCACCACAGCTCAGTGTCAATAGATTGACTTAACTGGTGTGGACGAGTGAACCCCAAAGCTTAATTGTGTAACTCTTTCTGGCTTACTGAGTGAATTCCCCATTTACATCTTTGCAGCTGCTTAAGAACATCAGCTCACTAAAGAGCACTTAAGCAGAATATATGCATTATCTCAATACCTTCAGACATAGTCAATACTTACGTATTCAAGCACAGAATAGACAGAATCCTAGAGAACTTTAGTGTTTCGAGAAGCACTGTAAGATGGTTCTAAAATAACCCTTTAATTTTGAGAGAGGGAAATGTCTAGAAAAAAAATTGTGATACCCACAGAACAATAATAATAATATAAAAAAAAGTGGCTAAACAGAAATCAATCTTTTTTTTTTCCTTTTAGATTGCTAAAATTCCTTAAGTGGTTAAGGTAGCTTACAATTTCTCTTTTTGAAGAATTTTGTCCAGTCTGACAAGTAAATAAATGTGTAAGTCTCTCTCTGCTTTTATTGTTGCCTAAACAAGAAACGGAAAGTAACTGCAGTAGGTTTATAACATATTAGTTTCCTTCTCTATATGAAACACACTGTGAGAACACTTTATAGATGAATTGTACCTCTGACTGAACAGAAAATGGTGGACTAGCTTCAGCTTTGTGGAAATGGATAATCTGTCACAGTTCCTGCCCATGGGGAAAATGAGAGCCCAAAGGAAAACTAGTGGAAATCCTTTTGTTTCTAACAGGGATAAAATATGAAATCAACATTTTTGCTGTACGTAAAATATTTAAACTATTTTTAAAAATTCCTAAGTCATAAGAAGAATGCTATCATCATCAAAGAATGCTTACAGAATTTCATGTTTCAAAATATACCACTTCTCAGACTTCAAACCATATTATTTACCAAAAATTTAAGATTGCTTCATTGTTATTACACATTTTTCTGATTATTTATTCCTTATTATTACTGACCGTTGCCATTAGTTATTATTATTTTTGAAATAAATATATAATATTCATGGTAGTCTCTTTATATATTGCATAGATATAGATATATAATTCATATCTTATAATCTGTAAAATGCTAGGTCAATTTAAATTCAGGTAAATGTTAAATGCTCCTATCACAGGCATATAAAGTACAAGAGGTAAATTTCCCGAAACTTCAGAATAAAAACATAATCAACTGGTATCCATTTATGGAATTATAGCAACAAATTTCAGCCAAAAACTTTTACATTGGTTATTTAAAACATATTTTTCAAAAAATACACAAAAAAAGTTTAAAAACATTGCTATTACCTAATTACAAATTTGAAAATGATACCAAAACTCAAGTTTTTTTCTTCAGACAACAGCTAAGCTCTACTGTAACTCTTTTTTAAAGATTAATAAAAAAACCACTTTTTTCTTTTATAGTGTTTAAGTTACAAATGTATGATAACATATTTACAGGAGACTTGGAAAATACAGAACAAAGTTACATATAGTGCCACTATATGTTATAGTTACTTATATTACAATTATTTTTAAGTAGATAAATTAAGATTTTTAGTTGGAGTTTCATTATCAAACACTCAAAAATTAATCAAATGAATAGACAGAAAAGTAGAAGGATACAGTAGATCTGAAAAGCACCAATTCAACATAATTAAGATTTATACAATTTTCACTCAACAGCAGGATACAAATCCTATTCAAGTAACCAGAGACTGTAAATCAGAAGACACTGGAACATATCCAGGGTCATAAAACAAAGTGCAAAAAATTCATGGTTTTGAAATCATACAGAGTCTGTTCTTTTATCACTGTTGAATTATGTTAGAAAAATCAATATAAAAAGATATTTGAAAATATTCCACATATTTTCAAGTTCATTGTGACATTTACCAAGAGAGCTTTGATTTAGCCATTGAAAGCCTCAATAAAGTTAAAAGACTGAAAAAACACAGAGGGTGGCTGCAGAAAAGAAAGCATTTAAATGAGAAATTAATATCAAAGAGACTTTAAACACCTCATGTATTTGGAATTAAATGTCCATTTTAAAATTATGGCTGTATCTAAGGAAGCCATAATTAGGAAAATTAGAAAATATTTGTAACAGAATATAAATGAAAAGAGAATTTATCAGAATTTGTTACATGCAATTGAAGCTGCTCAAATGAAAATAAATACATGTGGAATCTTGAACAAGGTGTGAAAACAAATAATGAACTCTAGCATAAAATTTCATGAAATTTGAAAAAGTCTGTATTTTAGTCAATAATACTTTATCACATGTTAATTTTCTGTTTTCTTTTTTAAATATTTTTCAATATGCACAATTTTGTCAAGTTTAGCTGGACAGGAATTTCCAGTGAATCCTGATATAAGAATTTCCCTACTTCCCTCACTCCAAAAAAAATCATAAAATATTAGGTTACAAGAACTGAAAAGTCTGGGCTTAATAAGCAAAAGTTTCTAGATTTAATTTATTCTGAAAAATAATTGTGCCTATAATACACTGGGTTTTTCCTATAACTCCTGTAGTTGCCATTTGGGAAGTTATTAGAGGAACATAATTTTTCTCAATCTAGTTGAAATTTAAAGACTAAGTACATATACTTTTGATAATTTTCCTTTGCTTTATTTTGGTCTCTGTCTCATATGCTAACATAAGCTGATTAAAAGTACACGAATCTTAAAGGAAAACTGATATTCAACACTTTCTTCAATACTCTGTATACAACTCATTGTCTAAATTTCTCTTTGCTAAAATTAACCCTGGGCACTTCACTGCTGTGAAGGTTAAAATTATTTTGAATATATTCATTATGTATTTTCTATATTTAGGATATACACTCCTAATCATTATTTTTCATATTTATAAAGCATATTTAAATATATTTTTGTTCGAATGATCAATCTAACCACTTATGCTTTAAATAATGCCAAGGGGAAAAATTGCTTAAAAATGTACATTTACAGCAGCAGTATCAGCTGGGTACCAGACAGGCTGATATTTAGTCTTTCTGAGAACATAATAGATACATAACATGACAAGTCAGACATCTATTCTATTCTGACAGCAGCATTATTCTTCAGATATATCTTGGGCCAGCTTCCCTCCATGTTTTCAGTGTCAAAATTTTAGGCTATCTAAGCTCTCTCTCTTCCATAGAATTCACGGGCTCTGAGACCACCACAGAAACAAAGCACGCTTTTCTCTACTTGCCTCTTTGCCATCTATAGACTGTCCTGAAACTTGACATCAGTGCTGGCAACAAGTGAGAAAAGAGACAAGAAAGCTTCTTAATCCTTCCTCTTCCCAAATATATCAAACGTAAGTCTTTGTTATGTTATGTCACTCTTATTTGTGGGACAAGTTAAAAATAAATATGGTAGGGATTACTGAGAGAAGGCAATTGCACCCCACTCCAGTACTCATGCCTGGAGAATCCCATGGACGGAGGAGACTGGTAGGCTGCAGTCCATGGGGTCACACAGAGTCAGACACGATTGAAGCGAATTAGCAGCAGTAGCAGCAGTGATTACTGAAATAGAATCATAAACTAAACATCCATCTTTAATCTTCAATTATGAAAAATGTCCATAAAATATTCATTAAGAGATCAAGACTCCCTGGATACTGTACGAAATGAGCTCATTTTTTTCTTATGGGAAGTAAAGAGGACTGCCCAAGCATAACTTTTTTTCTTTTAAGGAATAATTGCATGATTTGCTATGTGTGTACATTTCCAGATCTTATATACTGGCCCAAAGGAAAAGAACACACATTTTGAAGAATTTCTTTGGAAAACATGTATTTGATTAGAAATGATGTTTGCTTTCTTTAAAAATATTTCTTATACTGAATAAAGAGAAATCTGTCTCTTAGGGTAACAAATGTAAGAGACTTGTGATTCTTTATCACCATAAGTCTTTGAAAAATGTTAGGAATAGGGCCAAATACTTTCCTTTTGACCTTTGAATTGTACCCTATAAGCTGTAAAAAGACTCCCCTGTAAGGCAAAGACACTTCTATGTGATCTAACCTCAGTCATTAACAATGCAGGTTTTAGAGCTAAAATGGTTAACACTGCTGGTTCAGTTCAGTTCAGTCGCTCAGTCGTGTCCGACTCTTTGCGACCCCATGAATCACAGCATGCCAGGCCTCCCTGTCCATCACCAACTCCCGGAGTTCACTCAAACTCATGTCCATTGAGTCGGTGATGCCATCCAGCCATCTCATTCTCTGTCGTCCCCTTCTCCTCCCACCAACAATCCCTCCCAGCATCAGACACTTTTCCAGTGAGTCAACTCGTCGCATGAGGTGGCCAAAGTATTGCAGTTTCAGCTTTAGCATCAGTCCTTCCAATGAACACCCAGGATCGATCTCCTCTAGAATGGACTGGTTGGATCTCCTTGCAGTCCAAGGGACTCTCAAGAGTCTTCTCCAGCACCACAGTTCAAAAGCATCAATTCTTCGGCGATCAGCTTTCTTCACAGTCCAACTCTCACATCCATACATGACCATGGGAAAAACCATAGCCTTGACTAGACAGACCTTTGTTGGCAAAGTAATGTCTCTGCTTTTTAATATGCTATCTAGGTTGGTCATAACTTTCCTTCCAAGGAGCAAGCGTCTTTTAATTTCATGGCTGCAATCAGCATCTGCAGTGATTTTGGAGGCCCCAAAAAATAAAATCTGACACTGTTTCCACTGTTTCCCCATCTATTTCCCATGAAGTGATGGGACCAGATGCCATGATCTTTGTTTTCTGAATGTTGAGCTTCAAGCCAAACTTTTCACTCTCCTCTTTCACTTTCATCAAGAGGCCTTTGAGTGCCTCTTCACTTTCTGCCATTAGGGTGGTATCATCTGCATATCTGAGGTTATTGATATTTCTCCCAGCAATCTTGATTCTAGCTTGTGCTTCTTCCAGCCCAGCGTGCCTCATGATGTACTCTGCATATAAGTTAAATAAGCAGGGTGACAATATACAACCTTGACGTACTCCTTTTCATATTTGGAACCAGTCTGTTGTTCCATGTTCAGTTCTGACTGTTGCTTCCTGACCTGCATACAGGTTTCTCAAGAGGCAGGTCAGGTGGTCTGGGATTCCCATCTCTTTCAGAATGTTCCACAGTTTATTGTGATCCACACAGTCAAAGGCTTTGGCATAGTCAGTGAAGCAGAAATAGATGGTTTTCTGGAATTCTCTTGCTTTCTCCATGATCCAGCGGATGTTGGCAATTTGATCTCTGGTGCCTCTGCCTTTTCTAAAATCTGCTTGAACATCTGGGAGTTCACAGTTAACATATTGCTGAAGCCTGGCTTGGAGAATTTTGAGCATGACTTTACTAGCGTGTGAGATGAGTGCAATTGTGCGGTAGTTTGAGCATTCTTTGGCATTGCCTTTCTTTGGGATTGGAATGAAGACTGACCTTTTCCAGTCCTGTGGCCAGCGCTGAGTTTTCCAAATTTGCTGGCATATTGAGTGCAGCACTTTCACAGCATCATCTTTCAGGATTTGAAATAGCTCAATTGGAATTCCATCACCTCCACTAGCTTTGTTTGTAGTGATGCTCTCTAAGGCCTACTTGACTTCACATTCCAAGATGTCTGGTTCCAGGTGAGTGATCACGCCATCGTGATTATCTTGGTTTGTGAATATCTTTTTTGTACAGTTCTTCTGTGTATTCTTGCCACCTCTTCTTAACATCTTCTGCTTCTGTTAGGCCCATACCATTTCTGTCCTTTATTGAGCCCATCTTTGAAGGAAATGTTCCCTTGATATCTCTAACTTTCTTGAAAAGATCTCTTGTTTTTCCTATTCTGTTGTTTTCCTCTATTTCTTTGCATTGATCACTGAGGAAGGCTTTCTTATCTCTCCTTGCTATTCTTTGGAACTCTGCATTCAGATGCTTATATCTTTCCTTTTCTCCTTTGCTTTTCACTTCTCTTCTTTTCACAGCTATTTGTAAGGCCTCCTCAGACAGCCATTTTGCTTTTTTGCATTTCTTTTCCATGGGGATGGTCTTGTTCCCTGTGTCCTATACAATGTCACGAACTTCTGTCCAGAGTTCATAAGGCACTCTATCAATCAGATCTAGTCCCTTAAATCTATTTCTCACTTCCACTGTATAATCATAAGGGATTTGATTTAGGTCGTATCTGAATGGTCTAGTGGTTTGCCCTACTTTCTTCAATTTAAGTCTGAATTTGGCAATAAGGAGTTCATGATCTGAGCCACAATCAGCTCCTGGTCTTGTTTTTGCTAACTGTATAGAGCTTCTCCATCTTTGGCTGCAAAGGATATAATCAATCTGATTTCGGTGTTGACCATCTGGTGATGTCCATGTGTAGAGTCTTCTCTTTTGTTGTTGGAAGAAGTGTTTGCTATGACCAGTGCGTTCTCTTGGCAAAATTCTATTAGCCTTTGCCCTGCTTCATTTTGTGCTCCAAGGCCAAATTTGCCTGTTACTCCAGGTGTTTCTTGACTTCCTACTTTTGCATTCCAGTCCCCTATAATGAAAAGGACACCTTTTTTGGGTGTTAGTTCTAAAAGGTCTTGTAGGTCTTCATAGAACTGTTCAACTTCGGCTTCTTCAGCGTTACTGGTTGGGGCATAGTCTTGGATTACTGTAATATTGAATGGTTTGCCTTGGAAACGAACAGAAATCATTCTGTTGTTTTTAAGATTGCCTCCAAGTACTGCATTTCGGACTCTTTTGTTGACCATGATGGCTACTCCATTTCTTCTAAGGGATTCCTGCCCACAGTAGTAGATGTAATGGTCATCCGAGTTAAATTCACCCATTCCAGTCTATTTTAATTCACTGATTCCTAGAATGTCTATGTTCACTCTTGCCATCTCCTTTTTGACCTCTTCCAATTTGCCTTGATTCATGGACCTAACATTCCAGGTTCCTATGCAATATTGCTCTTTACATCATCGGACCTTGTTTCTATCACCAGTCACACCCACAACTGGGTATTTGTTTCGCTTTGGCTCCATCCCTTCGTTCTTTCTGGAGTTAATTCTCCACTGATCTCCAGTAGCATACTGGGCACCTACCGACCTGGGGAATTCCTCATTCAGTATCCTATCATTTTGCCTTTTGAGGTTATCTCCCCTTAAAGGAGACAGCTTATGGAAGTATGAAAATACCCATGTTATTGCTTGTTGCTTTATTTGAAGGGAATATAAATTCAATTCAAAGTGTAGTCTAACATAAGGAGGAGGGGGCAGCCCCAAGTTTCTAGAAACAAAATACTTTCCCTTTCACAAATGAAGAAATATGAATGAAAAGTTTGTTCAGGACAGACCCTAGCCCAGACATTTCCCCAAGTCTAAAATTTCTCGAAGACAAATGACATATTTTGTCCTAGAACTGTTAGAAATATACCAGAAATGCCAATCCAGTATGGAAAAAAGTAAGTTCAACTAAGATTTTTGAAATAAGCATTTTATAGATGGTAACCTAAGGAAGATGAATAATTTTCCACGCAATGCATTTTTTTTTCTACACATAACTGCTAAGCAAACAACTGAAACTGAGATCCTGACATAAGAGAAATAAAGGCTCAAGTCCCGGGAAGACTATAGTCAACCTCTACTGCATTCAACTGAAAACACACCCACAACAAAATGTGAATTCTAGATGTAACTTAGAAACAGAACTATCCCTTCTTTTCCCAGCTCCAAGACCTTCCCTCTCAGACCATAAGTCTTTCCTATTTCAGGTCAAGACAATGGTATCCACCTAGATACACAAATTCCCAAACTAGAAAGCAGCTAATTATCCTCTTCCAACAACCATCTACCGTAACTCAAAGAATATGTTTTGGGTAACATTTAAGTTATTATTATCATAACATTAGAAAAAACTGGTGATCATCAACTCATTTCATACTCTACTTATAGTTTTCATAGATGCCATAAATGCATTGCTGTTACTGTTAAGTCACTTCAGTAGTGTCCGACTCTGGGTGACCCCATAGACAGCGGCCCACCAGGCTCCCCCATTCCTGGGATTCTCCAGGCAAGAACACTGGAGTGGATTGACATTTCCTTCAGTATATCAATAAGTAAATCTATGATTTTTTGTGAAGTTGTCAATTTTTCAACTAAAATTCTGTTTCCATCCATATTTCCTCCAAAATGGTCACATTCAAAAATGGATTTGTATGAAATTAAAATATCTGTTAAAGTTTGCCAGGCTTGGAATAATATTTTTAAAGGGATTATAGAATAAATGTTAGATTAATTTATTTTTATAAATTAATTATGTTTTATTTAGCTTCATGATTTACATTTTAAATGTTAATAATAACTAACACAAATAATACCCTAAAATCAATTAATGTTGTATGAGTAGGAAAAGTACTTGTCCAAATACTGTTCTGAAAACGATATTATATCATTATCTTTTTTGAGTTATGAATCACATTTTTCTAAATATTTAAACTATACTTTTGCAAAAGATGCAGTGTTTATTTTTCCTTGTCAGTGAAGCACATTTTCTTCTTCTTTGACAAGACATAAAATGAACCACTCCAATTCTCGAGTCATGAGCTAATTATTTTTAAAAGATAGCTTTAGAATATAGATTCAAGTAAGTTTCCTCTAAAAAATAATGAGTAACAATATCTTAGAACCTTAGTCACTAAAGTATACACTTCTGAGAATAGAGACAAGGTATGAATTTGCCTGGAAACACTCAATGATATCTTTCATTACTGACAAACTAATTATGTTGTACGTGAAGTATCTAAAATTTTACTAAATGGCTTGTGGAGGCTCTAAGACTGATCATTACAAATTCTCCCTTCCCACCAGGAGAATGTAATGTTCTATGTGCTAAGGTATAAAATGAATCATTTGACATTTGAATTTGTAATTGTATTGGCAAAATTGATTCCAGCTATTTCACATGAGAATTCAGAATTTTTCCAAAAAACTGGAGACATATGAAATGAAATGTGTTAAAGTCACATTATTACATACAGAACTAGGGAGAACAACTTTAAAGCAATTTATGTGAAAATAAAACAAAACCAACATAGGTGTTCATTTGACCAGAAAAGCAATATGAATCAATGGTGAGAAGTATGTGAAAAGATAATTTCCAGGAAAAAGTAAACCTATGTTTCTCATACAGATCTAAAAAGGAATTCACCTTAAAAATTTTATTTTACTTATATAAGATGAGGGAGTCAGGAAGATGTTCTAACTGAAGGAAGGGAAAAATCAAAGGAACAAAAACCCATACGGAGTAAAAGAATGTTGAAATGTGGACAAAACTAGCTTTGCCAAAGAAGAAAAGTACTCAGTTAAAATCACTACTGGACAGAAAACAATTTATATATCTACCAGTTACCTACAACTTACAAAAAGTTGCAAGATAGCGCAGAGACAATAAACAGAGCTAGAATCTGATAATCAAAAAGGGAAATATAAGAAGAATGCAAAGTTTTACACTGAATACACTTTTTTCTACATACAACTTTTTAATAAACAATTACAAATTTAGATTGATATAAGTAAAGGCTCAAATTCAAGCGAAACTACTGTTATCCTGTGCTTCATGGGAGAACACATGTTCTATAAGTTAGAACATGTCTAAATTATAGACATTTTTTTAAAAAAACAGAACTCTTTTCCTCAGCTCCAAGACCTTTTTTCTCATCCCAAGTCTTTCCTACTTCAAGTGAGGGAGGCACTGTCCACCCAGCTCCTCAGATCCCCAACTAGGAAGTGTTCAATTCTTCCCTTTCAGTCACCATCTACCTCAAATCTAAGACAATTCCATTTTCATTATCAAGTCCTGGGAGCTGAATAACTTACCCTGAATTGATCTTTTTTTTTTTTAATTTCCACTATCCCAACTCCAGTTTGAACATTATACTCTCTCTTCTGGTTTATTGGATGCCCCTTACTAGTCCCTAGCCTCTGTTCTTACTTCCCCACAATCCATTCCTCTTAAATCAGTCAATGCGCTCTTTTAAAAACTCAGTCAGATCAAGTCCCTCCAAGCTTAAACCAATAGATAGCATTAGGATATAGAATAAAATCCAAATTCCTTTTATGAGGCATCTTAAGGCCCCAGAATATCTGTCCCCACCGATGCTTCTAAATTCAATTCTTACCATTTGCCCCCTCATTCAACTTAGTCCATATTTATTGAAATTATCTTTGTCCTTTGACCACACCAGCCTGACTCTTCTCTTTACATGAACTTTTCCCTTTATTTGGCTCACTCATTTTTGAATGCCTGGCTCCTATTTTGTCTTTCAAAGGCAATTTCCTTAGAGATAATTTCTTGCTATATTCAATGTAATATAATGTTCAAGAACACTGGTTTATTTATTTTTTCTTTCATAGCAACTTCAGTTGCTCAGTCGTGTCTGACTGTTTGCCACCCCATGAATCACAGCACGCCAGGCCTCCCTGTCCATCACCAACTCCCGGAGTTCACTCAAACTCATGTCCATAGAGTTGGCGATGCCATCCAGCCATCTCATTCTCTGTTGTCCCCTTCTCCTCCTACTCCCAACCTTTCCCAGCATCAGAGTCTTTTCCAGTGAGTCAACTCGTCGCATGAGGTGACCAAAGTATTGCAGTTACTTCTGAGTAAAACCAAATTATTTAATTCTCTGAATATTACCTATTCTCCTGCCCTACTAAGCAAATTGCCTAATTTCAAGGATTGTATCTTGTTCATAAGTGTACAAATAAACACAGTAAGATTCTCATACTGTTTGCCATCAGTCAATATTAGTTGAGTGAATTACACTGTTTCTCTTTCTTCAGTGTAGTAGATAAACTTGATTTTTCAAAAGGACGATGAGTTGAAAGTTCTAGAACTTGTGTGATAGATAAGTTCGGACTATTGAGGGAAGTCTAGTTTAGAGAAAAGAGAAACTTAGGTCTGCAGGTATGTTAGCTTTAGGGCTAATGAGGAAGAGGAATTAGATTTGTTTTCTATCAGCATCTAACTCAAGATTTTAGCTGGAGTTCATTTTTAAAGAAATCAGAATAAAGTCAATGCTGGGGAAGTGCTGATAGTAAGAGAAGCCCTGCTACACAGAAGTGAGAGTTGGAATCACTGACTCCAGTTTAGGCTGTGTATACATCTGATGAAGAAACATCAGCCTTCCTATTTGTTATAGGGAGATAACAGTCTTATAGTCTTGTTTTTACTGTATTTAGCTTTGTAGGTTCAAGGAGATTATTTGTGAGGATATACTTTGATAAATGAAATCCTGTGCTAACATGAAGCACCACTGTCATCAGACCCATCACTTAACCCTGCAACGGGATCCACAAATGCACAAGACTTCCACAGAGTGAAAATATATGCCTCCACCTAACAGTAATAAGGTAAGCTTACTTTAAAAATGGTATTTGGGGAGTTTTCAATTACTGTGAAGTTATGCCTCCAGCCAAACATCATCCAATTCCCTAGAATCTTCCACATGTCTTCTGAAAAGGTTTCCTCATTTGCCTCATTCTTCCAGCTTGACTGATGGCTCCCACCCAGTGTAATCATTATCAAAAACCATATGTTGGTTTAGGCAAAAACACAGCTTCATAGACCATTTGCTGGATTCTCCCTTTCCATAAATATTTATTTTCCTTTGTTTCTAGCAATACTACTACCCAGCACTATATAAAAACTAGTTACCATTGACTGAATAATTGCCAGGTGTCAAGCACTGTGCTAAAAGCTCAATATGCTTTAATAATGATAAGAACATTTGATACAGACACTGTTACAAGTGTTTTGCAGGCATTATTAGCTCATTTATTTCTCAAAAAACCCTGTGAGAGAGATACAGTCTTCCCAAATTTACAAATGAGAAAACTGAAACATGTTAATATTCCAGAATATAAGAGCATTCACAGAACTAGTAAGTGGTGAAGCTGTGATGGAAGCTCTTAAAAGTCTGGCCATAAGGCTGGAAAGCAGCTATTGCCTTTCATAGAAAGACATTGAGATTAATTCTCAAAATTCTGAAATGACTGACCCCATCGCATAGGCAAAGAGACCAAGGAGAGACCAAGGACTCTGTTAAAGCAACCAGATTAGGTCCAAGATGGAATCACTCACATGCTAAGCTCATATCAGCGAACCCAAGTTTACCTAACTTTCCTACTGGGCTCTCCAAGAAAAGGAAGGTCCAGGTCAACCAATCACAGCTTTCCTGCTTGCCTGCTCACCTACCCTAATCCAGCTCCAACACTTACCCCTCGTTCCAAATAAGGAAAGGAACTCCACTTTAATTCATTTGCAGTACACCTTCCTTACCGTGCTCATTCTGGTCTATAAAGATCTCTCATCTTGTACTGCTCTTCAGAGCTCCCTTCCACCTGCTAGATTAAATAGTACCCAAGTAATGAATCACTGAATAAAAGTCTACTAGGTAAGTAAATTGTCTGTGGAGAATTTTCTTTTAACAACTCTATAGCAATCTTTTCCAAATCCATGATCTCATCTATTTTACATGCCTCATGTGCTTTATACTGTGAGAGAACACTGTGATCTCAGTTTCCCCAGGAAAGTGGCTCCTCTCTGCCTAATCACAAGGGAAAGCAGGGCTGGAATCAGTAATGTTTCCCAACAAATAGTACTAATGGGAAAGTGTTTTAATTTCAGCTCATTATTCATTCTAAATATTTTCAGGGGCAAATATTAAGCAAGCTGTGTGGATATGACACACATTGTTTCCATTAAAGTCCTCACAGGATCCCTGTATAAGACTTCTCCCTCGAAAACAGCTCCCCTGTTCCTCTTCTGGTGAATATTAGCATCTATGATGTGTCCTGTTTTACCTCTGCATTCCTGATTTGAGACTCTTTTCCGGAAAAAAGCTTACTAAGAGTTCCTAGAAGTAAGAATTATGAACTCCCCAGGGTACAAATGGAATAGAAAACTCACAAATTAATACAACATGTAATTTGTTTTTTCCTTTTTCTCAGAGATAATAAAAATTAACTGTTCTCACAAATATAATAACTGAATACCCAAGACAATATTATTGAATAATACCGCCTTAATATATACATAATAGAAGATTCTCTTGATTATTTTTGCTGTCAATTAAAAGTTATTAACTATTAAGGAAATTTTATTTTTATTCTAACATGTTTTATGATTCCTGCTTAATCACATCCCCTTCTAAAAAAATGTATCTGCCTTTTTTAGAGACAAAGGCTACTATGTTCATGTTTTATTTTATACATCACAGTTGATACCGTGCTGCTGCTACTGCTGCTGCTAAGTCACTTCAGTCATGTCCAACTCTGTGTGACCCCATGACGGAAACCCACCAAGCTCCTCCGTCCCTGGGATTCTCCAGGATGATACCTTGCTGGGTCATACTTATTTGGGCTGGAGACGCTTACTCCTTGGAAGGAAAGTTATGACAAACCTAGACAGCATATTAAAAAGCAGAGACATTACTTTGCCAACAAAGGTCCGTCTAGTCAAGGCTATGGTTTTTCCCGTGGTCATGTGTGACTGTGAGAGTTGGACTGTGAAGAAAACTGAGCACAGAAGAATTGATGCTTTTGAACTGTGGTGCTGGAGAAGACTCTTGAGAGTCCCTTGGACTGCAAGGAGATCCAACCAGTCCATTCTAAAGGAGATCAATCCTGGGTGTTCATTGGAAGGACTGATGCTAAAGCTGAAACTCCAATACTTTGGCCACCTCATGCGACGAGTTGACTCACTGGAAAAAACTCTGATGCTGGGAGGGATTGGGGGTGGGAGGAGACGGGGACAACAGAGAATGAGATGGCTGGGTGGCATCACCGACTCTGTGGACATGAGTTTGAGTGAACTCCAGGAGTTGGTGATGGACAGGGAGTCCTGGCGTGCTGTGATTCATGGGGTTGCAAAGAGTCGGACACGACTGAGTGACTGAACTGAACTGAACTGAAGCTGATAGCCCGGAGAAGGCAATGGCAAGCCACTCCAGTACTCTTGCCTAGAAAATCCCATGGACAGAGGAGCCTGATAGGCTGCAGTCCATGGGGTTGCTACGAGTCAGACATGATTGAGCGACTTCACTTCCACTTTTCACTTTCACACATTGGAAAAGGAAATGGCAACCCACTCCACTGTTCTTGCCTAGAGAATCCCAGGGATGGGGGAGCCTGGTGGGCTGCCGTCTATGGGGTCACACAGAGTCGGACACGACTGAAGTGACTTAGCAGCAGCAGCAGCAAGCTGATAGCCAAAGAACTAATTCTTTTGAACTGTGGTATTGGAGAAGACTCTCAAGAGTCCCTTGGACTGCAAGGAGATCCAACCAGTCCATTCTAAAGGAGATCAGTCCTGGGTTTTCATTGGAAGGACTGATGCTAAAGCTGAAATTCCAATACTTTGGCCACCTCATGTGAAGAGTTGACTCACGGGAAAAGACTCTGATTCTGGGTGGGATTGGGGGCAGGAGGAGAAGGGGACGACAGAGAATGAGATGGCATCACCGACTTGATGGACATGAGTTTGAGTGAACTCCAGGAGTTGGTGATAGACAGGGAGGCCTGGCGTGTTGTGATTCATGGGGTTGCAAAGAGTCGGACACAACTGAGCGATTGAACTGAACTGAACTGAACTGAAGGAACTTGAACCCATAGACCAGAAGAAGTCTATTCTTTGTGTGGAGCCTAGTTCAAAAACAGGCTTCACCAGTCGTATCTTTCCCTGGGAATCTGGAAGGGTATAATTAAGAGATGAGATAGTTGGTAAAGGTAACAAAGGAGGTTTTGAATATAAAGGCAATAATTAATCTCAAACCCTGTACTTCTCCTATGACAAGATTTTCAACTTTGGCACCATTGATATTTGGGACTAGAGAATTTTTATTTTATATTAGAGCATAATTGATTAACAATGTGTTAGTTTCAGGTGTACAGCAAAGTGTTTTATATATATACACACACACACACTCACATGTATTTATTCTTTTTCAGTTCTTCCCCATTTAGGTTATTACAGAATCTTAAGCCATCTCTCCTGCCCTATACAGTAGTTCCTTGTTGGTTCAGTTCAGTTCAGTTCAGTTCAGTCGCTCAATCTTGTCCGACTCTTTGCGACGCCATGAATCACAGCACGCCAGGCCTCCCTGTCCATCATCGACTCCGGATTGGTTATCTATTTTAAATATAGCAATATTATTATTATTTTAATGAGGGCTGTTACCTGGTACATTGTACCATGTTTAGCAGCATCCTTGGACTCTACTGACTGGAAGCCAGTAGAATATCCTTCAGTCCTGACAATCACAAATGTTTTCTGACACTGTCAAATGTCCCCTATCAAAATCACTTTCAGCTGAGAATCACTGTCCTATAGATCTTGAACCAGTAGATCAGTGTACTTTAGAAATCAAAAAGAAAATTTTAGTAGCTGTCCTTATGGTAAAGACTTCCCTGGTGACTCAGACAGTAAAGAATCTGCCTACAATGCAGGAGACTGGGGTTTGATCCCTGGGTTGGGAAGATCCTCTGGAGAAGGGCATGGTGACCCACTCCAGTATTCTTGTCTGAAGAATTCTGTGGACAGAGGAATCTGGCGGACTGCAGTCCATGGGGTCACAAAGAGTCAGACACCACTGAGCCACTAACACTTTCAGTTTCTTTTCATGGTAAATCCAGAATACAGCTTGGAATTAAAAATTGGGATTTCTTTCAGTACTTCCCTGGCAGTCTAGTCAGTTAAGAATGCAGGCTGGACTCTTAAAATTGCAGGGGGCACAGGTTCAATCCTTGGAGAGGGAACTAAGATCCCATGTGCCCTATATGCAGCCAAATCAATCAAACAAAAGGGTTTCTTTCTTTCCCTCTGAACTGAAATAACTGAGAAACAGAAAGAACAGGAGAATGAGAATATGAATGAATGGCAAATTCTTGGCAGTCCAGTTCCAATTTCCTCAATCATGTTAGTCACTTATTCCCAAATGAAGGAGTTGCTCTGAGGAGAAAAGAGGAAAATGCTTTCCTTACCCCCAAAGAGGCAAGGCTTCCTATTTTAAACATGAGATTAAGTTACAAGTTAGAGAAAAAAATGTGTGCTGTAGAAAGGGAACAAAAGACAATCTACAAGAAGTAAGCTATGCAAATGGGCAAGCTAGACAATGAAGATAGAAAATCAGAGTCAGCAGGTGCGTTCCAGAGGTTGGAATGGGGAACAGAGTGGATGGACATAGGGTATCAAACACTCAGAGAGGCAGTAAAATACTTCTCCCAATGCTTAAGCTTTCAGTTCCAGTCAAAGTCCATATGTCATTGTAACAACCATTTGTCCCCTGAATTAAGTTGACTAAATTCTTCCTCTTCGCAACCAAAAGGACCAGATTCAAACACTGACACTGCTATCACTAGTGTGAAGAGAAAAGCAACTAGTCAACAATGGAGATCTAAATCTGATCCCATGCAATTTTTTTAAATTCAATTTTAATAGCTAAAAGGTAGCCTTGGTTTTTTGGTGGATATTTAAAGCAGTTTTGAGAGAAAAAGAATACATGGCAGTTTGCATCATTCTTTACATGCACCAAGATCTTAAGCAGCTTAAGACCATGAGATAACTTCCTTTCCTCTATTGATTTTTCCCTTTTAGTTGGGTGCATTTCTAGTAACTTCAGTTATTTATATTTCTCTATTACATTTTTTTGTGAAAACTGCTTTTCTCTGTCAGAGTTTGTCTACTTCTTACACCTTTAAAATAGTTTATTTTCTTCTACAGATTTCAGTCCCTCAGAATATCTTTTCTAAACTTTCTGAATTGTAGCGCTATTATCATGGTTTCTAACTGGAAGAAAAAAAAAAAAACAAAAATACAAAGACAAACAGGCTTCAAGATTCATATTTTTAAAACAATGACCAGGTATCACCATGAGAACCACAATGATACGGCAAACTAAACAAAGAGGACTTTTCTTTATCCACTCTCCTCAATGCATTAAATGTACTATCCTTACCTCTTTTTTTTTCTTCTTTGTGTTATTAATCCACCTTTATGATGGTAAACATAAAAAAAACCACCTTCATCATTTGCCATTACACACCTTAAGCAATGAGTTAACTAAAGAAGTGAACATCCCTATTATTTAAAATCACTACTGAAAATTATAAGTAAATGAAGTTGGAATATGAGTTTAAGAATTTTAAAAACATGAGAAACATTAAAAATAACCCAGTTCTTCTCCACTGTAGATGGAACAAATACATCTCAAAAAACCTTGTTCAAGGCCAAACAGTAAGTAGTTCTGATGGCTGAATCCTGGATCATTTTACTCTAAATATTCACTACTCTCTGGCTCTATCATTATAATACACTATCTCTACATCTTTACTGAGTCATACACAGCCACCAAGTTACTAAAAGTTACACTGAAGTCATTTAAGTTTTCTAGCAGGCAGGTTCACATTTAACCATCCTAGACATCATGAGTGGAAAAATAGAAACTAAAGTTAATATTTATTATATATTTATTATCCACACTGTGTCAGGTATTTGGCTAAGAAATCTACTTGCAAATATCCCATCTAATAACCAAAAGATTTCCAATATATGAAGTAGGCACTGAGAATTTCTTATTCAGGGTTCAGCTGTAAAGAATAGAATCTTTCTTTGATACCTGAAGAAGAAAAAACTTGTAATCAGAGAGAGGAGAAACAATAGACTCCAGACTGAGGTTCACCCACACCAGGCTGGCACAACAGCTATTGCCCCAGCAATGGTGAGAAAGTAGATTTTCAAACCAGGAAATGCCACTGTAGCTGGTGGCTCCAGCCACTGAACCACTTCTGCTGTCACCTGCACCAGAAAATTCCAAAGCCATATCCCAGCTAGAATGTGTGATTTGCAGAAATAAAATCACATCCATAACCATAGCTTTAAGGGAGCAGGGGGATGCCCTGAAGAGACAGGAAAGGTAAGAAGTACAGGAGGCACACAAGAAAGCAGCTGGAATGAATCGTGCAAAATGAAATATAAACAAATTTCCAGAAAACTCCAAATGCTTTTGAAGCAATGTTTTATCCTTGGGATCAAAATTCCAAAAGGAATAATACTATCACTCTTATAATAAAATAATGAAAATTAATTTGAACACAATAGCACATTGAAAGTAGAGAAAGGATTCTCTAGGAGAAAATTGTAATCTGGAAAAAAGAAAAAAAGTATTTTATTTTCTGAGTTAATGTCATGTTAATATAAGTCTAACTTTTGGAAATAACTTATAATTACAATCATTTATTTTATTTATTAATTTGTGCTTTTACCCAAAATGAATTTAGTACGGAGTTAGGTCTTGGGTAGCTGCCATCCACACTAAAATGAACAGTAATTAAACTTGTTATTAGTGTTTTTAAGAGCATGCTAATGTTTCTCATTAAACACTGGATGGATTGTTTCTCAGCCTATGTTCCATGGTGGATACATTTTATTCTATTTTGGCTGGGATGCTGGCAAATGACATGGACTGTCCTCCCAGAATACTCATGGAAATGAAATGTATGCATCCTGAGGCCAACTCGGTGAGCACTTAATGAAATCAACAAAGACCCTCCTTGTCAAGGGTGACTTTAAGTGTGTGTAAACAATCCCCATCTCCATAAGCAGGATCAGGTGATTTTACCAGCAGTGATGTTAGGTGATAAAACACCTCTGGTCTGCTGTTCCCATTGAGGGAGATTGTGCTTAGTTTCATCCTTGCAACAAAGCTAAGGATTATGCTTCATTAGGGAGTCTCTCGTGAAGAGATGATATTTCATTTGCTCTCTTGCCATCCATCACTGGGTTCAGAATTTTTAGTTCAAAATGACCACTATTCACTCTTTCAGATTACTTCTAGTTTACTAAATGTCTGTCTTTTCTGCACTATTCTTGATGGAGCTCATTCTGTTTATGTTTTCAGAACTTTTAAACACTCATCCTTGAATGAAGAGTAGGAAAAAGTCATTTGCATTTCCTCCAAAGAACACCAACTAGATGAGTGATAGATCCTAGAGCTCACATTATTAAATATTCAACTGTCTTTCTGGATTATTAAGGATTGACAGAGACAAAGGTAGTGTATAAAGGGACCCGATTTCCCTGGTTAAGCCCTGTGAATTTCATTTTACAGTGTATGCGCGAATTACCAACGATTTTATTTTCATTTCATCAAATTATATTCAACCTCAAAAGCTTATTGGGCTGGTAGGAAATTCTGATCTCTGTCATGACAAGGTGTATCACCTTCAGAGTTCACCTATAATTTAGGACATTTTGGGGAAGGAAATGGAAACCCACTCCAGTGTTCTTGCCTGGAGAATCCCAGGGACAGGGGAGCCTGGTGGGCTGCCGTCTATGGTGTCGCAGAGTCGGACACGACTGACGCGACTTAGCAGCAGCAGCAGCAGAGAAAGAACTTCATCTTGTAGTCTTCTATGACCACAGCTGAAATCCTCTTTATACAAGTCCATAATCTAATAGTTAATTGATTTTATGCCGTGTATGCACCTGGGAATGTATGCTAAGATTAGGAGCCTCTGGAAATCTACCTTCAAACTGTTTCTCATTCCTTTCAAAATCCTGTCACCTTCATGGTATATTCCCCAAAATTCCAGTTCTAAACATAGGCACTTAGTACCATCTTCTTAGGAAGCTGGACCTTTAAAGACCAAAACCTAGGAGAAGAACATTATCTTCCAGGAAATTTCCGCAAGTTAACATTGAAATACAAGCCTCTCTGAGACAAAAGAGCATAAAGCGTGCTAAGAGAGTTTTGCGAAATGTGACCGGGGAGGATTCAGACAAGGAGAAAAAAATTAGGAAGAATTATTTCCATACATTATTCTGAATACTTACCATGTGGCAGGCACTGTTTCAAGCGCTATATTTGAATGATTTTTACTAAACTCTCAAGACAACCCTCCAGTGAGGATTAAATATGTGCCAAGCACTATTCTAAGCACATTTTAAATATCATTATTCATATAATCTCATAACAACTCTATCAGGTCGGAACTGCTGTTATGACCATATGAAGAACTATGGCATAAAAAGATTAAGTAAGGTGTTGAAAAGCAGTCAGTATACCTTTATGGAAGTTTTTGTTTTTTTTAAGTGGGACATCAGGCCTTAGGCACTTTGAAAATAGAAAAAAGATAAAGGAATTCTGTTTTTTTGTAAGATAAGTATTTTAAAGTTATTCCATTCAGGGCTACATGAATGGCCAGAGTGGACAGTGTCTCTGTACCAAAAGACGTGCTGTCATAGGTCAGAAATGAGGTAGTTTAACAGCTATTTTGTCCCAACGGCCATTAAAGTGAGTACAAAACAGACTCATCATAGCAGTGACTTCACTCTTCATACTTAATTACGTAGCTACCCTTCTAAAACACTAAAGCGCACATGAGGTGCTCTGAGTACGTTATGTAATCTGCAGGCTCCACACAGCTTTAGGAACAGCAGTGGCAGCGGCGCCCACATCCTGAAGGTCAGCTGAGGCTGCTCTTGGTGCTGGTGGGCAGGCGTGTGTGACATGCGAACATGTGATGGAGGGCTAAGGACACACGTCAGCACCTCGGGGAGGCTGGGGTCACGCCTGTCAGTGGAGGGGGCCAGAGACATCCCATACCCTCACTTGGGAAAAGGGGAGGTCACCGTGGCCAAAACAGAGTTAGTCAACTACAACAAACTGCAGATGGCCCTAACAAAGTGAACAGTAATGGTGGAAATACCAGCAGAGGCCACACTGTGAGAAGCCTGGATAATACCTTTTTTATTTTTTGAAACTGTGGTGTTGGAGAAGACTCTTGAGGTTCCCTTGGACTGCAGGGAGATCCAAGCAGTCCATCCTAAAGGAAATCAGTTTTGAATGTTCATTGGAACAACTGATGCTGAAGCTGAAACTCCAATACCTTGGCCACCTGATGCAAAGCGCTGACTCATTTGAAAAGACCCTGATACTGGGAAAGACTGAAGGCAGGAGGAGAAGGGGATGACAGAGAATGAGATGGATGGATGGCATCACCGACTCGACGGACATGAGTTTGAGTGAACTCCGGGAGTTGGTGATGGACAGGGAGGCCTGGCGTGCTGTGCTTCATGGGGTCGCAAAGAGTTGGACACGACTGAGCGACTGAACTGAATTGAATATTATCTTTAGACTTGTTTATATAGTTTACAAAGGCTCACTGTAGACATCATCTTTTTTTTCAATTTTGCATGTAAAAGTGATACATGTTCCTAATGAAAATTTTAATCAGTAATTAAATGTATGAAAAATGAAAGTGTTGGTCGCCCAGTCATGTCCAACTCTTTGCGACCCCATGTACTGTAGCCTGCCAGTCTCTCTGTCCATGAGATCAGACAAGAATACTGGAGTGGGTTGCCATGCCCTCCTTCAGTGGATCATATAAATTAAAAAAAAAAAAATTCATTCGCATTTACTTCTACTAGGTAACTGCTTTAATAAAATAGGGTATAGTCTTCTAAACTTTGTACGTACATGTGTACACAAGCAAACATATATTTAAATTCTCAGAAAAAAATTATGTTTAATCTAAAACCCCTCATAGCTTGCTCTCTTATTTAACAATCTATCTTGGGCATTTTTCTGTGTTAAGCCAAGTAGATTTATCTGCTGTGATAGTTACACAGCATTCCACTTTGCAGATATAGCATTATTGGTTCAACCAAGTCTTGGTTGATTGAAATTTGAGTTCACTGGCAATTTTGGATAAATGATAAAGATTTTAAAGAAAATAAATTGCTTAAATACAACCATTAAAATATTTTGCATACTAAGGATGGTAATGTTCTCTGATCTAGAATAAAATATCCTATTGCATCGATGAGCTTTCCACTCAGGGCATTCATACACAGTTGGCTGGAAAACTTTAAAAACTTAAGGTGCTGTGACAGAAGATGATTTACCAAAGGAATCTTTAACTTTTTTTTCTAATTACAGATTACCTCTGAAAATCAGATCAAAACCTGCATACAGTAATTCCCCTGTATATACAAATTCCTTTCTGAGAGCATGTTTGTTAGGTTCAATTTTATTGTTAAGTCCAATAAAGTTGACTTCTGTGTGTGTGTACGTGCTTGAGCACACACACTCAGTCCTGTCCAACCCTTTGCGATCCCCTAGACTGTAGTCTCAGAGAAGGCAATGGCAAGCCACTCCAGTGCTCTTGCCTGGAGAATCCCATGGACAGAGGAGCCTGGTAGGCTGCAGTCCATGGGGCGCTACTAGTCGGACATGACTGAGCGACTTCACTTTCACACGTTGGAGAAGGAAATGGCAACCCACTCCAGTGTTCTTGCCTGGAGAATCCCAGGGATGGCGGAGCCTGGTGGGCTGCAGTCTATGGGGTCACACAGAGTTGGACACGACTGAAGCGACTTAGCAGCAGCAGCAGCAGACTGTAGTCTGCCAGGGTGGAGTAGGTTGCCATATCCTACTCCAGGGGATCCTCCCAACCCAAGGATAGAACTCGTGTCTCTTGCATGCCCTGCATTTGTGGGCAGAGTCTTTACCACTGCACCATCTGGAAGCCCCTAAAGTTAGTCAAGATATGCAATTAACACAGTTGGCTATTAGTTCAGTTCAGTTCAGTTCAGTTCAGTCTCTCAGTCGTGTCCGACTCTCCGCGACCCCATGAATCACAGCACGCCAGGCTTCCCTGTCCATCACCAACTCCCGGAGTACACTCAAACCCATGTCCACAGAGTCGGTGATGCCATCCAGCCATCTCATTCTCTGTCGTCCCCTTCTCCTCCCGCCCCCAATCCCTCCCAGGATCAGAGTCTTTTCCAGTGAGTCAACTCGTCACATGAGGTGGCTAGCCTTGACTAGATGGACCTTTGTTGGCAAAGTAATGTCTCTGCTTTTTAATATACTATCTAGGTTGGTCATAACTTTCCTTCCAAGGAGTAAGCGTCTTTTAATTTCATGGCTGCAATCAGCATCCGCAGTGATTTTGGAGCCCAAAAAAATAAAGTCTGACACTGTTTCCACTGTTTCCCCATCTATTTCCCATGAAGTGATGGGACCAGATGCCATGATCTTTGTTTTCTGACTGTATTGCAAGTGCTTAATTATGGTAGCAAAAATTAGAAAAGAGGGGGAAAGACTGATGAGATATTAAGAAAAAATATCAACACAACTTGATAACTGATTGCACAAGAACAGTAGGGGGGTGTATACTTAAAAGTGATTGCAAACTTCTGACTTGGGGTGAAGCAACGATGGCTTTAATGGTCACTTGACAACTTGGTCTTGTCAGAAAAAAGACAGAACAAACAGGAAGGTTGGAAGGAAAATAGGGAGGGAGAGGAAGAAAGGAAGAAGAAAAGGAAAATAGTTCTAATGTTACATGGTCAAGAAATAGGAAAAGTAGTTACATAATTAAGGCAAACTATTTTTAAAAGAACCAGGACCTTACAAGATTCTGATACAAAGGGGGAATACTGCTGCATGGAAAGGAAAGGCTCTCCTTCCAAGGAGACATTTTTATTTACTTAAAATATCAAGATGCAATAGAATCCTCTTCTAACAAGTGCTATGAACCAATAGGTTTCAGGGAGGTCAAACAAAGAGGGTCCTACAAACTAAACCTGCATTTTCTGAAAGAAATGTAAATTGAGACAAGCTGAAAGGAAACCACTTCATTGATCTAAGGCTATCAATAGTTCACAGAGAATGATCAAAAGCTGGCCACCCTACTTGATCTGTAAATCAAAGCTGTACTTCATAGCAAGAAATTGCTCCTCATCGGCATTTTTATACAATGCAACTTTTACCCTGTGCTTCCGCTAATAAAATCTACTGATATGGGATCTGGTTGCAGTTTCTAAGAACAAAACCCCATGAGTGGTTCTAAATTACTAAATGCAATTTAAAAATGCAAAATGTTCATTTTTCTTCCTTCAAAAAACCTTTACATATTTTGTTTAAAACTAAATGGATGGTATTAAGGTTACAAACTAATGAGTAAAAATCACGAAAGCAGATAAAATGGACCTGATTCAGGTAGCTATGAGGAGAGTGGTGAGGAGACAGGGCACGGAGGGCTTCAGAGTTTATGGCTCATCACCATTTGTTGGAAACAAACAATCAATAGGATTTATGACTCTGACAAAGATGGGAAACATTTTGAGGCATTACTTTCACCCTCTCCCACAGATGAATGGTATATGAGCAAAGAAGTGTAGGTTTGTGTATTTTCCAATGGTGGCTCAGAAGGTAAAGCATCTGCCTAAAATGTGGGAGGCCTGGGTTCAATCCCTGGGTCAGGAAGATTTCTTGGAGAAGGAAATGGCAACCCACTCCAGTACTCTTGCCTGGAAAATCCCATCGACGGAGGAGCCCTGGTAGGCTACAGTCCATGGGGTCGCAAAGAGTCAGACATGACTGAGCAACTTCACTTTTCTTTCTTACAGATTTAATAAAAAAGAAATAAAATTCATTTATCCTTTTCATGGGTCCCAGCGTATGGATGTTCATAGATGGCATGTAAGAAATAAAGCATCACATCATTACTGAACACTTTTATTTTAATTGCATGCTTAGATGGGGAAACGGTGGAAACAGTGTCAGACTTTATGTTTTTGGGCTCCAAAATCACTGCGGATGCTGATTGCAGCCATGAAATTAAAAGACACTTACTCCTTGGAAGGAAAGTTATGACCAACCTAGATAGCATATTAAAAAGCAGAGACATTACTTTGCCAACAAAAGTGGGTCTAGTCAAGGCTATGGTTTTTCCCATGGTCATGTATGGATGTGAGAGTTGGACTGTGAAGAAGGCTGATCGCCAAAGAATTGATGCTTTTGAACTACGGTGTTGGAGAAGACTCTTGAGAATCCCTTGGACTGCAAGGAGATCCAACCAGTCCATTCTAAAGGAGATCAGTCCTGGTGTTCATTGGAAGGGATGATGCTAAAGCTGAAGCTCCAATACTTTGGCCACCTCATGTAAAGAGGTGACTCACCGGAAAAGACTCTGCTGCTGGGAGGGATTGGGGGCAGGAGGAGAAGGGGACGACAGAGAATGAGATGGCTGGATGGCATCACCGACTCGATGGATATGAGTTTGAGTGAACTCCAGGATTTGGTGATGGACAGGGAGGCGTGGCATGCTGTGATTCATGGGGTCGCAAAGAGTCGGATACGACTGAGCAACTGAACAGCACATTTGTTTGAATCATTTGTTTAGACTTCTGTTTCTTTTAGTAGTATTTCTCTCACTAGCAAGATTCACTATGAGATGATATTAACTATTTCTCAAGTACTTGCTATATTATAGTATGCAAAGTCTCCAAAGGTGTTTTGAGGGCCAGAAATTTGTTAAAATCCAACATGTTTTGACACTTCCAATTGCTCTTCCTCACCTCCCACTACCTCACAGTCAGCAATGAGGTGATTAGAGCTGCACCCAGAAAGTTTTCTCCCAAAACTGCTGTTAGGTTACCTAGTGGAGGAAGTGACATTGTACATGTCTCACATCTTATGAAAGAGCTATTAAAATACCCTCAGATCAAAAGAAACAGATTTGTTTATTTACAGTAATCTTTTCAGATTAAAATAATTACAGAAATCACTGAGTACAGATACTTTCAGTTTAAGTAAATAAGTTTGTGACCTTTCCTGTGTGTCTGAGGTACCATAGGCACTATTGATAGCTGGGGATGAGAGAGATGGTGTCAATTTAATACTGTAAAGCTAGGGAACTATTCACAATACTGCCCTTTCTTCTGACACCATCTAAAGAATCTAGGCATTTCGCTAATCACCCTCACTTTTGATGCAAATTACAAGTTCAGAGATCCCCAAGACCACCCACAAGTTACATAATTTTCTAGAAAAACTGACAGATATCAATGAAAGTTGGTGGCTTCCCTGGTGGCTCAGATGGTAAAGAATCTGCCCATAAGGCAGGAGACCAAGGTGTGATCCCTGAGTTAGGAACATCCCCTGGAGAAGGGAATGGAAACCCACTCCAGCACTCTTGCCTGGAGAATTTCATGGACAGAGGAGCCTGGTGGGGGCTATAGTCTATGGGGTCACAAAGAGTTGGACATGACTGAGAGACTAGCACTTTCACTTTTTCACTGAAAGCTATTATACTTATGGTTATAGTTACAATGGAAGGATACAGATTAAAACAAGACAAGGAAAGTGAGGCAATTGGCAGAGTTGAGAAGATTTGCACATATGGATCATTCAGCTGTTCTTTCCTGTGGAAGTCATGAATAGTATTAACTCCTCTCACCAATGATGTGTGCTAACAGACATAAAGAATTAGAACTCAGAAAACATCACGTAAGCTTTGGTTTCCAGAGTTTTAACTGGGGCTTAGACACAGTCCTAGTTGACTGTCTCCTAGAAGACTGGGTCAGGGAATTCCATAAAACACATTATTGGGAAACCAAAAAAATTGGAAGATATACTGTAGATTAAAGGATTATATTATTGTAAATTTATAAAGCTGATAACTGTACTATGATGCAAAAAATGTAAGAAGATATCCATTTCCTTAGGAAACACACACTGACATATTTAGGGATAAAGGGTAAAACTACATGTGTAACTTACCTTCAAATTGCTCAAAATATTATATGCATAGGTATATATATATGTATATACACGTGTACACACATATATATATGTACACACATAATTATTTATATACATTGTGTGATAGATACATAAACATATACATATATACATACATGTACATACATATGTGATGTGTATAAGTGTGCGTGTGTGTATATATATATATATATAAAAGAGAGAGTGACAAAGAAAGGGAGGAAAATCCAGAGAAAGAGGGAGAAAGAGAACAGATGACAAAGTAAATTGGCTACTGTGTTAAAATAAGTAAATTTGGGTAGTCTGAATAAACAATAATTTTTCTTCATACTATTTTTAATTGCAAATTTTGATAATTTGAAACTATTTTGTTATAGTACAAAATAGTTTAAAAAATCATCTATAAATGGAGAGAAAACACTGTTCTATTTCCAATCTCGTTTCAAGATGAGGCAACAAAATATCCCTGTATGAGTGAGGCTTTCAGTTGCAGGGAATGATAAAAACTCAAAGGCGCTCACACACTAAATGGAAATAACAGAACAGGAGCAACATCAGGCACTTTGCATCTACGAATTCCAGTTACGTAACAGAACTTCCTTTGTCTCTTTCTCAAATCCTATTTCCTATGTTACCCATTTCCTCTTTAACCCTCTCAGATACTCAAAATCCTTGTGATAATAAACATGGTCCCTACTGATTACTAGATTCAAGTGATGTTTATGGATAGTGATTTCAGCAAGAAGATTCAAATAGTTTTTAAAAATTCCAGAAAACAAAACAAAAAACAAATTCTCTAGGCTTTCAATGGTTTTGCTGAAGCAACTAGGATGGAGCACCATGGACACTGTGTGGTGCTCTGATTAGCCAGATCTGTATCACATGACTGACTACCTATGAGTCATGGCAGGGTGAGGGCCATGGGTGTCAATCACACAGTAACCATGTGATTTAGAGATGGATGAGTGGTTCCCAAAAGAAAATGAGGAGTTCTGTTATTATACAAGAATAGGCAAACAACAAAAAAGAAAATCCCCATGACCACCATTCAAAGGATTTTACTACCCTATCAAACTCCATGTTCCCTTACCTCTTAACACCTTTCCTTATGGCAGTGTCTTTTGTTGAGTCTGGGAAAGAGGGTTTATATTACAAGGCTGCCCTCAATAAGAGCTCAAGGTCTACTTACAAGTTCTACAAAGACCCACTCTGTGAACACAGTAGCCTGGGGGCTGTTGGGGTTGACACCACAGGACCTGAGGAGTAGGCAAACCATTAACTCCACAGGCAGAGGCACTTGAACAGTTCTTCCCAGTGAAATTTATGACATTCATGAATTCACAAGCAGTCTGAGATTTTTCCTCTTAAATGGGGAGTCCATAAAACCAAAGCTTCTGGATGAGATGTTCAGGTAGTTTATTTCAGTTGAAAGTTGTATTGATTTTAACATGCACAGGTATTACATTTAACACACAATGATTACATAATATATGAATATTTAATGATCATTCAAAATACATTTAAACTATCAAATATGCATGAATAAATATCTATATACTACCAGAAAAGCAGAATACATTTGCCAAGTGAGTTAATATCCTTTGTTTAGCAGACTGAAATATTCATCTCAATACTACTAAAAGGATGATTTAAACAAAAACAACTTTTTGAGCTTTTTATCACTGAAAAATTTGTTGCCTGACATATCAGTAAACAAAGGATGTTGCAGCCTCAAGTCATCACATTACAGCAGCCTGAGAGTGAGCCCTGAGGGAACTTAGGGTGTTAAAGCACAAGATATGGGCCCCAGATATTGAGGTGCATGTTAAAGGAATGATTTCAAGGAGCTGTCTGACTTTTGCATCTTCACATACAAAGAAGCAGAACAAATTAAGAAGAGCTGTCAAGAATACACAGAAGAACTATACAAAACAGACCTTAATGACCTAGATAACAACAATGGTGTGGTCACTCACCTAGGGCCAGACATCCTGGAGTAAAGTGGGCCTTAGGAAGCATTACTAGAAATAAAGCTAGTGGAGGTGATGGAATTCCAGCTGGTGCTATCTAAAATTCTAAAAGATGATGCTGTTAAAGTGCTGCACTCTATATGTTAGCAAATTTGGAAAACTCAGTAGTGGTCACTGAACTGGAAAAGGTCAGTTTTCATTCCAGTCTCAAATAAGGACAATGCCAAAGAATGTCCAAACTGCCATACAATTGCCTTCATTTCACATGCTAGCTCAAAATCCTTTGAGTTAGGCTTTAGCAGTATTTGAAACAAGAATTTCTGGATGTACAAGCTGGGTTTCAAAGATGTACAGGAATCAGAGTTCAAGTTGCCAACATTTGTTGGCAACAATTTGTTGGCAATGGAAAAGTAAGACCATTCCAGAAAGACATCTACTTCTGCTTCATTGATAGTGCTAATGCTTTTGCCTATGTGGATAACAATAAACTGGAAAATCCTTAAAGAGATGGGAGTATCAGACCACTTTTATTATCTCCGAGAAGCCTATATGCAGGTGAAGAAGCAACAGTTAGAACTGGACATGAAATTACTCATTCAAAATTGGGAAAGGCGTGCCAAAAGGCTGTATATTGTTACTAAGCTTATTTAATGTATATGGAGAGTATATCATATAAAATGTCCAGCTGGATGAATCACAAGCTGGAATCAAGACTACTGGGAGAAATATCAGTAACCTCAGATATGCTGATGATACCACTGTAATGGCAGGAAGTAAAGAGGAACTAAAAAGTCTCTTGATGAGGATGAAAGAGGAGAGTGAAAAAGCTGGCTTGAAACTCAACATTCAAAAAACTAAGACCATGGCCTCCAGTCCCATCACTTCATGATAAATAGATGGAGAAAAAGTGAAAGCAGTGACAGACTTTATTTTCTTGGGCTTCAAAATCACTGTGGATGGTGACTGTAGCCGTGAAATTGAAAGACACTCCCCAGAAGGAAAGCTATGACAAACCTAGACAGCATATTAAAAAGCAGAGGTGTCACTTTGCTGATCAAGGTCCATATACTCAAAGCTATGGTTTTGCCCCGGTGGCGCAGACGCAAGAGACGCCGGCTCGGCGCAACGGACCACACAAAGAGGCGCAACGGTGAGGAGCTACCCCACGCCTGAGGCCAGGGCCGGCAGCCGAGAGGAGCTACCCCACGTCCAATAGGCGGTGGCTGCGCGGGCGCAGGAGGGCCAAGAGGAGCTACTCCACGTTCAAGGTCAGGAGGGGCGGCCTTGAGGAGATACCCCTCATCCAAGGTAAGGTGCAGTGACTGCGCTTATTTGGAGCAGCTGTGAAGAGATACCCCATGCCCAAGGTAAGCGAAACCCAAATAAGACGGTAGGTACTGCGAGGGGCCATCAGAGGGCAGACACACTAAAATCATAATCACAGGAAACTAGTCGATGTGATCACATGGACCACAGCCGAATGTGGTCCACTGGAGAAGGGAATGGCAAACCACTTCAGTATACTTGCCTTGAGAACCCCATGAACAGTAACAAAGGGCAAAATGATAGGCTACTGAATGAGGAATTCCCCAGGTCGGTAGGTGCCCAGTATGCTACTGGAGGGATGGAGCAAAAGCAAAACCAATACCCAGTTGTGGATGTGACTGGTGATAGAAGCAAGGTCCAGTGCTGTAAAGAGCAATATTGCATAGGAACCTGGAATGTTAGGTCCATGAATCAAGGCAAATTGGAAATGGTCAAACAGGAGATGGCAAGAGTGAACGTCGACATTCTAGGAATCAGTGAACTAAAATGGACTGGAATGGGTGAATTTAACTCAGATGACCATTATATCTACTACTGTGGGCAGGAATCCCTTAGAAGAAATGGAGTAGCCATCATGGTCAACAAAAGAGTCCGAAATGCAGTACTTGGATGCAATCTTAAAGACAACAGATGATTTCTGTTCACTTCCAAGGCAAACCATTCAATATTACAGTAATCCAGGCCTATGCCCCAACCAGTAACGCTGAAGAAGCAGAAGTTGAACGGTTCTATGAAGACCTACAAGACCTTTTAGAACGAACACCCAAAAAAGGTGTCCTTTTCATTATAGGGGACTGGAATGCAAAAGTAGGAAGTCAAGAAACACCTGGAGTAACTGGCAAATTTGGCCTTGGAGCACGGAATGAAGCAGGACAAAGGCTAATAGAGTTTTGTCAAGAGAATGCACTGGTCATAGCAAACACCTCTTCCAACAACACAAGAGAAGACTCTACACATGGACATCACCAGATGGTCAACACCGAAATCAGATTGATTATATTCTTTGCATCCAAAGATGGAGAAGCTGTATACAGTTAGCAAAAGCAAGACCAGGAGCTGACTGTGGCTCAGATCATGAACTCCTTATTGCCAAATTCAGACTTAAATTGAAGAAAGTAGGGAAAACCACTAGACCATTCAGATATGACCTCAATCAAATCCCTTATGATTATACAGTGGAAGTGAGAAATAAATTTAAGGGACTAGATCTGAAAGATAGAGTGCCTGATGAACTCTGGACGGAAGTTCGTGACATTGTACAGGAGACAGGGACCAAGACCATCCCCATGGAAAAGAAATGCAAAAAAGCAAAATGGCTGTCTGAGGAGGGCTTACAAATAGCTGTGAAAAGAAGAGAAGCGAAAAGCAAAGGCGAAAAATAGATATAAGCATCTGAATGCAGAGTTCCAAAGAATAGCAAGGAGAGATAAGAAAGCCTTCCTCAGCCATCAATGCAAAGAAATAGAGGAAAACAACAGAATAGGAAAACCAAGAGATCTCTTCAAGAAAAGTAGAGATATCAAGGAAACATTTCATGCAAAGATGGGCTCGATAAAGGACAGAAATGGTATGGACCTAACAGAAGCAGAAGATATTAAGAAGAGGTGGCAAGAATACACAGAAGAACTGTACAAAAAGGATCTTCACTACCAGGATAGTCACGATAATGTGATCACTGACCTAGAGCCAGACATCTTGGAATGTGAAGTCAAGTGGGCCTTAGAAAGCATCACTACGAACAAAGCTAGTGGAGGTGATGGAATTCCAGTTGAGATATTTCAAATCTTGAAAGATGTTGCTGTGAAAGTGCTGCACTCTATATGCCAGCAAATTTGGAAAACTCAGCAGTGGCCACAGGACTGGAAGAGGTCAGTCTTCATTCCAATCCCAAAGAAAGGCAATGCCAAAGAATGGTCAAGCTACCACACAATTGCACTCATCTCACACGCTAGTAAAGTCATGCTCAAAATTCTCCAAGCCAGGCTTCAGCAATATGTGAACCATGAACTCCCAGATGTTCAAGCAGGTTTTAGAAAAGGCAGAGGCACCAGAGATCAAATTGCCAACATCCGCTGGGTCATGGAGAAAGCAAGAGAGTTCCAGAAAAACATCTATTTCTGGCTTCATTGACTATGCCAAAGCCTTTGACTGTGTCGATCACAATAAACTGTGGAACATTCTGAAAGAGTTGGAATACCAGACCACCTGACCTGCCTCTTGAGAAACCTGTATGCAGGTCAGGAAGCAACAGTCAGAACTGTTGGAACATGGAACAACAGACTGGTTCCGAATAGGAAAAGGAGTACATCAAGGCTGTATATTGTCACCTTGCTTATTTAACTTCTATGCAGAGTATATCATGAGGAACGCTGGGCTGGAAGAAGCACAAGCTGGAATCAAGATTTCTGGGAGAAATATCAATAATCTCAGATATGCAGATGACACCACCCTTATGGCAGAAAGTGAAGAGGAACTCAAAAGCCTCTTGATGAAATTGAAAGAGGAGAGTGAAAAGGTTGGCTTGAAAGTCAACTTTCAGAAAACAAAGATCATGGCATCTGGTCCCATCACTTCATGGGAAATAGATGGGGAAACAGTGGAAACAGTGTCAGACTTTATTTTTTTGGGCTCCAAAATCACTGCAGATGCTGATTGCAGCCATGAAATTAAAAGACGTTTACTCCTTGGAAGGAAAGTTATGACCAACCTTGATAGCATATTAAAAAGCAGAGACATTACTTTGCCAACAAAAGTCCGTCTAGTCAAGGCTATGGTTTTTCCCGTGGTCATGTATGGATGTCAGAGTTGGACCATGAAGAAAGCTGATCGCCGAAGAATTGATGCTTTTGAACTGTGGTGCTGGAGAAGACTCTTGAGAGTCCCTTGTACTGCAAGGAGATCCAACCAGTCCATTCTCAAGGAGATCAATCCTGGGTGTTCATTGGAAGTACTGATGCTAAAGCTGAAACTGCAATACTTTGGCCACCTCACGCGACGAGTTGACTCACTGGAAAAGACTCTGATGCTGGGAGGGATTGGGGGCAGGAGGAGAAGGGGATGACCACGAATTAGATGGCTGGATGGCATCACTGACTCTGTGGACATGAGTTTGAATGATCTCCGGGATTTGGTGATGGACAGGGAGGCCTGGCATGCTGTGATTCATGGGGTCGCGGAGAGTCGGACACGACTGAGTGACTGAACTGAACTGAACTGATGGTTTTTCCAGTAGTCATGTATGGATGTGAGAGTTGGACTATAAAGAAGGCTGAGAGCCAAAGAACTGATGCTTTCAAACTGTGGTGCTGAAGAAGACTCTTGGATAGCAAGGAATCAAGCCAGTCAATTCTAAAGGAAATCAACCGTGAATATTCATTGGAAAGACTATTGCTGAAGCTCCAATACTTTGGCCACCTGACACGAAGAGCTGACTCATTATAAAACACCCTGGTGCTGGGTAAGATTGAAGGCAAAAGGAGAAGGGATGACAGAGGATGAAATGGTTGGATGGCATCACTGACTCAATGGACAGGAATCTGAACAAACTCTGGGAGATAATGGAGGACAGAAGGGCCTGGTATGCTACAGTCTGTGGAGTCATAAAGAATTTGATACGACTTAGCAATTTAACAACAATACAAAGAAAAATGCTGTATTCCTCAACTTTGAGATATCTCATTTTCTTTAAATAACAGTAATCTTTTGATCTTCCAACTGCCTGATCTTTTTTGAAAACCCCTATATATCCTAGTTCCTCCCTTACTTGCCAGCAGTCTCTCAGAGCTATCTGAGATATGTCCCTGTCTTGAGTTTTCAGTTTTGCCTATCAAATTAAACATAATTCTCAAATTTAAGGTTGTGTACTTTTTTATCAGTTGACATTGTTAACATGACACTTTTGTAACATAAAAAATGATTTAAAAACAATTCTTACAGAGTTCATTTTTTGCTGGCAGCAAAGCCAAAAACCTGTTCATAGCAACTAGTAAAATGTTTTTCCAAAGCAGAAACTAGTAAAATAGTTTTCTATACAAATAACCACCAACTCTAATCTGCAATGCAATAATGTGTTTCTTCTTTCCACAAAAGAACACTTTAAAAATCTCCTCCTAAATGCCAGATATAATAGCATATGATAACAGTCACTGGCTTTACAGAAGTAATTATCCAAAAACTGTCTTAGAACCAGGGAAACAAAGTTACTCCTATCTCCAGCTAAAACATTTTTGTCTCAAACATTTCATATTAAAGTCCCCAAAACAACAGTGTTTAAGGGGCAAAAAGATTAATGAATAAGAGTAAACAAAAATTTTGTGGTTAATAAAACATAAGGGCAAATTTTCCCACCTCACAATTGATGCTATGAGTATTTTTCCTCTGTCTATAACTAAAAAGTTAAGAGTATATAAACCTGATTTCCTTTTTCTCTATTTTAGCTAAGCTCTGGGGCAATAAACAAGAATATTTGTGGAGCTGGGTAAGTTTGGAAAAATGATCAGTCTCTCATATTTTTCTAGCCAGTTCCCATATTCAATATCCTGAATTTACATTTCACCTGTCGCTTCATTCATTATCTCTGCAAGACTTCTGAAAGATCCTCACTAATCATTTTCAGAATGGAGACACAGACGAAAAGAGTAGATAAAAAAGTCCTGGCACTGTGATTTGGTACAATAGGAATGGTGCCTCACCCAGAAGAAATAACATAATTTTAATTCAATAAATACATTTATTTTACTGGACCTATCACTTACATGCTATGGTCAAAGTCTCTTTGTAACTAAACAATTCATTTGCTCAGGCAAACACGATTGCAGGCTACTCTACGCACAAACTTTGGCACTGAGTATAATGAAATTGTTGCCATCTCTACATTGATCGATGACACATGAAGTGGACTGTCACAAAGAGCTCTCTCCTTCAGTCAGAACAATGGTAATTAGCTTAGGCAAATAAATAGACTGATTTCCTCCGAGATCTTATTTGTAGTACAGAGAATACTGAACATTCAGAAGTTCAATAAGAAGTGAAGAGAAGATATTGAAAAACAACTGAAAGGATGGAAAGAAATTCACAAAATTCACAGGGATATTCATAATGAGAATGAACAAGCATGAATTCACTATTATACTTTGTGAAATTAGTCTAGCAGAGAAAGACAAATACTGTCTGATATCACTTATATGTGGAATCTAAAAAATAATACTAAAAATGTGTATAGTAAAACAAAAACAGACTCACAGATATAAAAAATAAACTACTGGTTACTAAATAGTAGAGAGAATAAGAAGAAGTTAGGGGTATGGGATTAAGAGATACATACTAATATGTATAAAATACATAAGCAACAAGGATGTACTATATTATGTGCAACAGGAAGTTACAACCATTATCTTGTAATAAATTTTAATGGAGTATAATCTATAAGAATACTGACTCACTATGCTATACACGTGAAACTAACATAACATTGTAAATAAACTATTAAAAAGTTATGTAGCTGCTTAACTTGTTTTAGAAACCCACAGTAGATAGAGCTTATGCATGACATGAAGGACGTCATCGAGTTTCAATATTTGCTTTTTTTAATCAAGACTCCTGTATCTTGCTTTCCTTAAGGACAATTTCTTGGCTTTATTTTCTTTTCTACCCATTTTCTTTTCTTAGTGACTTCTTTTTGTCTCAAGGCTTTAAACTTACCTTTTCACTAAAATCTTTCAAATATATATCTCCATCCGAGATCTCCCAGCTGATCTCCAGACTCAAATATTCTATTTGACCTTGTCATTTGGATGTCTCACTGACATCTCAAGTTGAATATGGCTTAAACAGAATCTTTACTCCCACTCCATTTCCAACCCATTCCCCCAAAAAGAATACCAAGAAACTAGGAGACTTTCTTCATTTCTTTTCTTGAACTCCCACATTCACTGTCAGGTTAAATCTGGAATTAATCTTTTTTTCTCCATCTCTTCTTCTACTACCTCTGGTCAAGCTTTGACATGCCACCCATATGTTCTGCAGTTATATAAATCAAACTAAGCCACATCATCCCTTCACCTATAACTCCACCATGTATTTCTATTGCATTTATGATAAACACAAAAGTAAGGAAATGTCCCCTCAAAATCCTACATGAACAAACTACTGCTTGCTTCTCCATTTAAATCAAGTGTTTCCTTCCTATGCTCAAGTTATGCAAGTCTCTCAATTTCCAGAACATGTTATTATCTTCTAGAGGCAGCATCTTTATGGCCCAACTTTTCTCTGCTAGGAGCCTTATTCTCCAGACTCTCTGTCTTTCTGGTTTCTTTCATTATCATCTCCTTCTACAAGCATGCCCTGACCATTCCATCTGAAACAGCCTTTAATTAACTCTCAGTCACATAACCTGGGTTACTTATTCATGGTTCAAGTCATAATCAATCATTATTTCCATTAGTTAAATATAAGTCTGTGTCTTCCACACAAGAATGTATGCTCTGTGAATGCAGAATCTTGTCTGTTTTGTCCTCTCCTTTTCCACTGGGTCTCTGTCACGTAACAGGGGCTTAGTAAATACTTGTTGATTAAATGAAGAGATTGCATTTAAGAATTCGGGTAGACCAATAGCTCTAATAAGTCACCCCCACATCACAGTTGTTAGCCCCCAAATAAATTTATTCCGGGCTCACATATAAGTCCAAAGCAAGTCAGTGGAGGTGGTAGATACCCCACATCCTCAATGTACAGCTGCTGATTTTGGGGTTTTTTTTTAGGAAATAACATCCAGCTGGCAGATGGGTGAGAGAAAGAGAGAAAATGAGAGAGGTAGCTGTAAAGGCACTATCTCTGTTAAATTTTCTCAGCAAAAGTGACACATGTCACTTGTGATTCATATTTTAACATCCAGATCTGTTCACACAGCCCCACACAAATGCAAAGATACATGCAACTTTAGCCTCTTGTTCAGGGTGAAGCAACAGGCTTACTGAACAGCCAGCTGGTCTTCTCTCACTTCATTACATGGCTATTTGACTACATATGTTGGCATCTTCTGTCTCCATCAAGATAAGGATCTATTTTTAAATCTACTTATTTATTTATGGCTGTGTTGGGTCTTCACTGCTGTGAGATTTTCTCTAGTTGCAGTGGTCAGGCTTCTCACTGTGGTGGCTTCTCTTGTTGCAGAGCACGGACTCTGGGCTGTGGGGGCTTCAGTAGTCGTGGCACGTGGGCTCAGTAGTTGCAGGCTCTAGAGCACAGACTCATTAGTTGTGGCACACTGGCTTAGTTGCTTTACGGCATGTGGAATCCTCCCAGATCAGGGTCTGAACCCCTGTGTCCTACATTGGCAGGCAGATTCTTTACCACTGAGTGAGCAGCGAAGTCCGAAGATGTCAGCGATTCTGATTCTCTCCCGTACTCAGCATTTAGGCCAAAACTATATAAGGCTTCCATTAAACACTTCATAGGTTCTCTTGATTAATTGATTAAAATGAGTATAAAAAGGATGAACACATACTCAACTTGCTGGCAAGTAAGCAGTTCCAGAGTAATCAATATATCTGGGTTTAAACTACATCCTTGAGTAAATTATACTTGCTTTGTAACATTGTAGTAAATTTTCCTGAACCTCATGTTTTTCCTGTCAAAAGTTTCTTATATTATCACTATAGCACAACAAATTAATGGATTTTCATGACAAAGCATAATTTTAAGTATTCTAAACTATGCAATTCCCAGGTATTCTTCTAAGCTTACATTAGAACCAGGATATATAAACCCTTTCCCTTTCAACAAAAGTTGAAGGACTGTATTTTTATACTGCATTCATTAT
Organism: Moschus berezovskii; assembly: GCF_049115385.1. Lineage (NCBI taxonomy): Eukaryota > Metazoa > Chordata > Mammalia > Artiodactyla > Moschidae > Moschus > Moschus berezovskii. The sequence goes on along the minus strand of NC_142483.1, from coordinate 41,527,822 downwards.
TTATATAGAGATACAGTGTTTTAAGCTTACATAAGGACTTCTCAGAAATAAAGTAACTGAAATGAAAATAAAATCTGTGTTTGAAATTGAAACTATATCCTTTTTATGCACTTATATATCAAGACTTTTTTCAGGCAAGTTTTTGCTCCATTTAAAATAAACCTGATAGAAATTCTCATTGTTCAATGTCCCCAATAACAACCATACTCTATCTTTTAATATCAGAAAGGATCTATTTACTAAGTAAAATTATCCTCTATTAATATAACACTGTTTAATTGGTTATATTATAATCAGCATTTATGATATAGAACAACACAATAATTTCATTTCTACTAACAACTTAAAATTAACTTTGCATGATTATGGTAACTTTCTTTCTTTCTTTCATTATTGGCATGATTTTTAAGAAAGACTCAAGATAAGTCCAATAAATGTGATTCCTACCTTTCAGAACCTAAATTACAATATGTTTCAACCATACTACAGAAAAGTATTCTTAAAAGGTTGCATATCAAAAACAAACAAACAAAAGATTTACACTGTGATTTTTTAAACCTATAACTTTCATAGGACACTCACATGGTACTTCATACCATCCTTACTAAAAGCCTGAGTTAGGTGGCATATACAGATGGAATATTTTTTCCTGTGTTCATCTCACAAATCAGGGAAATTTTGCTCCAAGAGACTAGGTGACTTGCCCTGCACTTTAGCATGCCAACCATGAGTTAGCTATTACTGTTTGACAAAACACACTAAAACTTAATAGTTCAGTTCAGTTCAGTCGCTCAGTCATGTCCGACTCTCCGCGACCCCATGAATCACAGCACGCCAGGCCTCCCTGTCCATCACCAACTCCCGGAGTACACTCAAACTCATGTCCACAGAGTCGGTGATGCCATCCAGCCATCTCATTCTCCGTTGTCCCCTTCTCCTCCTGCCCCCAACCTTTCCCAGCATCAGAGTCTTTTCCAGTGAGTCAACTCGTCGCATGAGGTGGCCAAAGTATTGGAGTTTCAGCTTTAGCATCAGTCCTTCCAATGTACACCCAGGATTGATCTCCTTGAGAATGGACTGGTTGGATCTCCTTGCAGTACAAGGGACTCTCAAGAGTCTTCTCCAACACCACAGTTCAAAAGCATCGATTCTTCGGTGATCAGCTTTCTTCACAGTCCAACTCTCATATCCATACATGACCACGGGAAAAATCATTGCCTTGACTAGACGGACCTTGGTTGGCAAAGTAATGTCTCTGCTTTTTAATATACTATCAAGGTTGGTCATAACTTTCCTTCCAAGGAGTAAGCGTCTTTTAAAAACAGAATAGGAAAAACAAGAGACCTCTTCAAGAAAATTAGAGATTCCAAGGGAACTTTTCATGCAAAGATGGACTCGATAAAGGACAGAAATGGTATGGACCTAACAGAAGCAGAAGATATTAAGAAGAGGTGGCAGGAATACACAGAAGAACTGTACAAAAAAGATCTTCACGACCAAGATAGTCACGATAATGTGATCACTGACCTAGAGCCAGACATCTTGGAATGTGAAGTCAAGTGGGCCTTAGAAAGCATCACTACGAACAAAGCTAGTGGAGGTGATGGAATTCCAGTTGAGCTATTTCAAGTCTTGAAAGATGATGCTGTGAAAGTGCTGCACTCAATATGCCAGCAGATTTGGAAAACTCAGCAGTGGCCACAGGATTGGAAGAGGTCAGTCTTCATTCCAATCCCAAAGAAAGGCAATGCCAAAGAATGCTCAAACTACCGCACAATTGCACTCATCTCACACGCTAGTAAAGTCATGCTCAAAATTCTCCAAGCCAGGCTTCAGCAGTATGTAAACCGTGAACTCCCAGATGTTCAAGCAGGTTTTAGAAAAGGCAGAGGCACCAGAGATCAAATTGCCAACATCCGCTGGATCATGGAGAAAGCAAGAGAGTTTCAGAAAAACATCTATTTCTGCTTCATTGACTATGCCAAAGCCTTTGACTGTGTGGATCACAATACACTGTGGAACATTCTGAAAGAGATGGGAATCCCAGACCACCTGACCTGCCTCTTGAGAAACCTGTATGCAGGTCAGGAAGCAACAGTTAGAACCTGTCATGGAACAACAGACTGGTTCCAAATAGGAAAAGGTGTACGTCAAGGTTGTATATTGTCACCTTGCTTATTTAACTTATATGCAGAGTACATCATGAGGAACGCTGGGCTGGAAGAAGCACAAGCTGGAATCAAGATTGCTGGGAGAAATATCAATAATCTCAGATATGCAGATGACACCACCCTTATGGCAGAAAGTGAAGAGGAACTCAAAAGCCTCTTGATGAAAGTGAAAGAGGAGAGTGAAAAGGTTGGCTTGAAGCTCAACATTCAGAAAACAAAGATCATGGCATCTGGTCCCATCACTTCATGGGAAATAGATGGAAAAACAATGGAAACAGTGTCAGACTTTGTTTTTTTGGGCTCCAAAATCACTGCAGATGCTGATTGCAGCCATGAAATTAAAAGACACTTGCTCCTTGGAAGGAAAGTTATGACCAACCTTGATAGTATATTAAAAAGCAGAGACATTACTTTGCCGACCAAGGTCCGTCTAGTCAAGGCAATGGTTTTTCCCGGGGTCATGTATGGATGTGAGAGTTGGACTGTGAAGAAAGCTGATCGCCGAAGAATCGATGCTTTTGAACTGTGGTGTTGGAGAAGACTCTTGAGAGTCCCTTATACTGCAAGGAGATCCAACCAGTCCATTCTAAAGGAGATCAATCCTGGATGTTCATTGGAGGGACTGATGCTAAAGCTGAAACTCCAATACTTTGGCCACCTCATGAGACGAGTTGACTCACTGGAAAAGACTCTGATGCTGGGAAAGGTTGGGGGCGGGAGGAGAAGGGGACGACGGAGAATGAGATGGCTGGATGGCATCACCGACTCTGTGAACATGAGTTTGAGTGTACTCCGGGAGTTGGTGATGGACAGGGAGGCCTGGCGTGCTTTGATTCATGGGGTCGCGGAGAGTCGGACACGACTGAGCGACTGAACTGAACTGAACTGACTGAATTTCATGGCTGCAATCAGCATCTGCAGTGATTTTGGAGCCCAAAACAATAAAGTCTGACACTGTTTCCACTGTTTTTCCATCTATTTCCCATGAAGTGATGAGACCAGATGCCATGATCTTTGTTTTCTGAATGTTGAGCTTCAAGCCAACCTTTTCACTCTCCTCTTTCACTTTCATCAAGAGGCCTTTGAGTTCCTCTTCACTTTCTGCCATAAGGGTAGTGTCATCTGCATATCTGAGGTTATTGATATTTCTCCCAGCAATCTTGATTCCAGCTTGTGCTTCTTCCAGCCCAGCGTTCCTCATGATGTACTCTGCATATAAGTTAAATAAGCAAGGTGACAATATACAACCTTGACGTACACCTTTTCCTATTATTAAATATGCTTTGCTCATGAGTCTTTGGGTTAATAATCTAATCTGGGCTCAACTAGGTGATTCGTCTGAGCTTGGCTGGGATTACTCATGCGTCTGCAAAAAGGAACAGGAATCGGCAGTTTTAATTCAGATGATCATTATGTCAACTACTGTGGGAAAGAATACCTTAGAAGAAATGCAGTAGCCCTTACAATCAACAGAAGACTCCAAAATGCAGTACCACCTTACCTGGTTTCTGAGAAACCTGCATGCGAGTCACGAAACAACACTTATAATGGGACACAGAACAACTGACAGGTTCAAAACTGGGAAAGGAGTACAACAAGGATCTATATTTTCACCCAGCTTATTTAACTTACTTGCAGAGTACATCGTACAAAATGCTGGTCTGGATGAATCACAAGCTGGAATCCAGACTGCTGGGAGAAATATCAACAACCTCAGATATGCAGATGATACCTCTCTAATGGCAGAAAGTGAAGAGGAACTAAAGAGCCTCTTGATGAGGGTGAAAGAAGAGAGTAAAAAAGCTAGCTTGAAACTCAACACTCAAAAAACTAACATCACGGCATAAAGTACTATCACTCCATAGTGAAGAGAAGGGGAAAAAGTGAAAGTAGCAACAGATTTTATTTCTTGAGATCCAAAATCACTGAGGATGATGAATGTAGCCATGAAATTAGAAAACACTCTCTCCTTGGAAGTGAAGTGACAGATAGATTCAAGGGATTAGATCTGATTGACAGAGTGCATGAAGAACTATGGACAGAGGTTTGTGACACTGTACAGGAGGCTGTAATCAAGACCATCCCTAAGAAAAAGAAATGCAAATAGGCAAAATGGTTGTCTGAGGAGGCCTTACAAATATCTGAGAAAAGAAGAGAAGCTAAAGGTAAAGGAGAAAAGCAAAGATAAACCCATTTGAATGTAGAGTTCCAAACAATAGCAAGGAGAGATAAGAAACCCTTCCTCAGTGAACAGTGCGAAGAAATAGAGTAAAACAATAGAGCAGGAAAGACTAAAGATCTCTTCAATAAAATTCGAGATACCAAGCAAATATTTCATGCAAAAATGGGTACAATAAAGGACAGAAATGATATGGGCCTAACAGAGGCAGAAGATACTAAGAATAGGTGGCAAGAATACACAGAACTATACAAAAAAGATCTTCATGACTATGATAACCAAAATGATGCGATCACTCACCTAGAGCCAGACATACTGGAATGCCTTAGAAAGTATCCCTACGAACAAAGCTAGTGGAGGCGATGGAATTTCAGTTGAACTATTTCAAATCCTAAAAGATGATGCTGTGAAAGTGTTGCACTCAAATTGCCAGCCAGTTTGGAAAACTCAACAGTGGCCACAGGAATGGAAAAAGTCAGTTTTCAATCCAATCCCCATAAAAGGCAATGCCAAAGAATGCTCAAACTACCACACTCATCTCACACGCTATCAAAGTAATGCTCAAAATTCTCCAGGCCAGGCTTCAGCTGTACGTAAACCATGAACTTCCAGATGTTCAAGCTGGATTTAGAGAAGGCAGAAGAACCAGAGATCAAATTGCGAAACATCTGTTGGATCATCAAAAAATCAAGAGAGTTCCAGAAAAACATCTGCTTCTGCTTTACTGACTATGCCAAAACCTTTGACTGTGTGAATCACAATAGACTGGAAAATTCTTAAAGAGTTGGGAATACCAGACCACATTACCTACCTCCTAAGAAAGCTGTATGCAGGTCAAGAAAAAACAGTTAGAACTGGACATGGAACAACAAGAGACTGGTTCCAAATCAGGAAAGGAGTATATCGAGACTGTATATTGTCACCCTGCTTATATCACTTATATGCAGAGTACATCATGTGAAATGCTGGGCTGGATGAAGCACAAGCTGGAATCAAGATTGCCAAGAGAAGTATCAATAACTTCAGGTACACAGATTACACCACCCTTATGGCAGAAATTGAGGAGGAACTGAAGAGTCTCTTGTGAAGGTGAAAGAGGAGAGTGAAAAAGAAGGCTTAAAACTCAGCATTCAGAAAACTAAGATCCTGGCATCTGGTTCTATCACTTCATAGCAAATAGACTGGGAAACAATGAAAACAGTGAGTAACTTTATTTTGGGGGGGCTCCAAAATCACTGCAAATGCTGATTGCAGCCACGAAATTAGAAGATGCTTGCTCCTTGGAAGAAAAGCTATGACATGACTAACCTGGACAGCATATTAAAAAGCAGAGGCATTACTCTGCCACCAAAGGTTCGTCTAGTCAAAGCTTTGCTTTTTCCAGTGGTCATGTATGGATGTGAGAGTTGGACTAAAAAGAAAACTGAGCGCTGAAGAATTGATGCTTTTGAACTGTGATATTGGAGAAGACTCTTGAGATTCCCTTGGACTGCAAGGAGATCCAACCAGTCCATCTCAAAGGAAATCAATCCTGAATATTCGCTGGAAAGACTGATGTTGAAGGTGACACTCCAATACTTTGGCCACCGGATATGAAGAACTGACTCATTTGCAAAGACCCTGATGCTGGGAAAGATTGAAGGCAGGAGGAGAAAGGGTCGACAGAGGATGAGATGGTTGGATGGCATCACCGACTCAATGGACATGAGTTTGAGTAAACTTGGGGAGTTGGTGATGGACAGGGAAGCCTGTTGTGCTGCAGTCCCTGAAGTCGCAAAGAGTCGGACAAGACTGAGGAATATTATTTTCATATTATTCATTTATTATTTTCATATTATTCATTGTTAGGGTTTAAAAACACAAATAAATTTTGTATGTTGACTCTGCATCCTGAAGCTTTACTGAATTTCATTTATTAGCTCTAACAACTCTGTGTGTGTGTGTGTAATTTTTAGTGTAAAAGGAAAAATGAAATTGCTAGTTGCTCAGTTGTGTGCAATTCTCTGCGACCCCATGGATTGTAGCCCACCAGCCTCCTTTTGTCCAAGGAACTCTCCAGGCAAAAATACCGGAGTGGGCAGCCGTTTCATTCTCCAGGGGATCTTCCCCACACAGGGATCGAATCTGGGTCTCCTGCATTGGAAGCAGATTCTTCATCTTCTGAGCTGCCAGGATTATTTCGCCTGCTGGGATCATTTTACTCCTTTCTTTTCCATTTGGATGCTGCTTCTTTCATGTTTAATTGTTCTAGCTAGGACTTCCAGTACAAATTTGAATAGAAGTATGTGTCCCTTTTTACTCCTGAATTTGGAGGAAAAGTCTTTTAACACTAAATCTGATGTTAACTGTGGGGTTTTCACATATGGCTTTTGTTACACTGACATGGTTTTTTCTTTTCCTAGTTTATTGAGGATTTCACCATGAAATGGTACTTTATGCTGTCAAATGTTTTTCCTGCGTTAACTGAGATGATTTTTTCCCTTCATTCTGCTAATGTGATGTGTTACACTGGTTGACTTATACACTGTACCAGGCTTTCATTGCAGGAATAAATCATACTTGGTCATGGTGTACAGCCTTTTAAATGAGCTGTTGAATTTTGTTTGCTACTGTTTTACTGAGGATTGTTCTTGTTTAGTCACTCAGTTGTGTCTGACTCTTTTGCAGCCTCATGGACTGTAGTCCATCAGGCTTTTCTTTCCATGGGATTTCCCAGGCAAGAATACTTGAGTGAGGTGCTATTTCCTTCTCCAGGGGTCTTCTCGACCTAGGGATCAACTCCACATTTCCTGCATTGGCAGGATTCTTTGCCACTAAGCCATTTGGAAAGCCTTTACTGGAGGTATTTTTTATCAATAACCATAAGGGATATTGGTCTATAGAATTTTTGAAGCTCTTTGTCTGGCTTTGGTATCAAAGTACTGCTGGCTTCATAGAATGATTTAGAAAGTATTCATTCCCTCTTCAGTTTTTGGAAAAGGATGGAGCTTATTAATTTTTTAAATGTTTGCTATAGCATAATAGTTAAGCTATCTGGTCATGGGGATTTTTCTTTGTTAGGCAGTTTTTGATTACTGATTAAAACTCAGAAGTAGTTAGGGATCTATTCAGATTTTCTGTTGCTTCATGGATCCATATTGGTAGGCTGTATATTTCTAAGAATTTCTCAATTTCATCTAGATTGTCCAACTTTTGATGTATAGTTATTCATAGTAATATTTTATAGTTATTTTTACTCCTGTAAAATTGGTAGTAATATCAATTTCATTTCTGATTTTAGTAATAGGAGTATTATCTTTTTCTTTCCTAGTTAGTCCAATTAAGAGCTTGGCAAAAATCTATTTTTTATTTTCAGTGATTTTCTCAATTGTTCTTCTACTCTCTATTTCATTCCTCTCTGGTCTAAGCTTATTATTTCTTTCATTCTCCCAGCTTTGGTCTTAGTTTGTTCTTTTTTATTTTTTGTTAAGGTTGAAAGTTCGGTTATTGATTTGAGATCTTACTTCTTTTTAAATGTAAGTATATATAGCAATATATTTCCCTTGAACACTATTTTGTTGTATCCCATGAATTTTACTACCTTGTGTTTACATTCTTTCCTTCATCTGATTAAAGTCATTTTTAAAAGTTTCCCTGTGATTTGATCCGAAAGTTGTTTAAGAGTATACTGCTTAATTTCCACATACTTGTGCATTTTTCTTTTTTTGCTAACAATTTTATTACAATGTTATAAAAATGACATTTTTATTTCCACCTTTTAAAATATATTATGACTTGTTTTGTTGTCTAACAAATGGCCTATCCGGAAAAACATTCTGTGTACATGTGAGAAAATTTTATATTCTGATTTTGTTGTATAGAGAATTCCTTGCATATTTCTTACGTCCAATTGGTCTAAAATGTTCAAATACTCCAGTTTCCTTATTGATCTTTTCATTATTTCTATCCATTAGTGAAAGTGAAATATTAATGTCTCCTACTATAATTGTAGACCTGTTTGTACCTTTACTTCTTTCTATACTAGTTTCATGTATTTTAGAAACTCTGCTGTTTGGTACATACATATTTTTAAGTGATATGTATTCTTGGTAGAATGATCATTTTTATCAACCTATAATGCCCTTCTTTGTCTCCTGTAAGAGTTTTTGACTTAAAGTCTATTTCATCAGATATTAATTTTGCCATATTTGTTAATTATTTGGTTATTATGTGTGTGGAATATATTTTCTATTCTCTTACTTGTAACCTATGTATGTCCTGAGATCTAAAATGAATCTCTTATAGACAGTATATAGTTGTATTTTGTCTTTTGTATTATTTCAATTCATTCTGCTAATCTGTGACATAAGAATCTGAGACATATGAATGGTGTGCATTGTGGTTAAGATTATATTAAAAAATAAAATGCATTTCAAATTATACTATAATGCAAAGAAAAGTAAAATATTATAATCAGAGAAAATATCACACTAAAAGGAAGCACTATAAGGTAGTACTATAATACTTTAACCTGGGAGTATGAGTGGAAATTATATGTAAATACAGAGAATAAATTGAACATGTAACTAAAGAATGATATGCCATGCAAAAATTCATGTTCTACAAATGCATGGATGAATCCACATTAGGAAATCAAGTAATACAGTCCAACATGATAATACACTAAAGGAGTAAAAATATCTGGCACCTTTTTTAAGAGTAAAATAATTATAAAATTCAGCATTTATTACTGATTTGATTAAATAAAGAATAAAACTGTGTTCATGCAAAACCAACAGACTATACCAATTTAAAAGGGAAAGTCATTAAATGAAAAGTGCTGGAAAAGACCCATGGTACTACTGTTTTTACTCAACATTATTCTGACATGTCTAGAAAATGCAATGCCAAAGAATAAGAAGCAATGAATTTTTTATAGGGCAGCAATTAAAAAATTAAAATTTAGAAAAAAATGATTTAAGTAGCAAGTAAAACTTCAAAATACACAGAACTAAAATTAACCACAAAATACTCAAACCAATGTGAAGCCAACCATAAAGATTTTTGACAGACACATCATAATCCTAAACAGGATCTTAATAGCATAGGAATGCAATTTCTCCTCAAACTTATTTATGAATGTAATAATTTTAATCAAATTTTCAATGGGATTATATGAAGGATGTTTGGCAATTTTAATTTAGTGTTGACTTCTAAACAATGCATATGCAAGAATAGCAAAGAATATTAAAAAGTGGTTATGCCCAATAAAGTAACAAAAGCTACAATAATTAAGCATGAGATTTGTGTAGATATACAAATATCAATGTCAATAAGACAGAAAACAAAATAAGTATCTACCTATCAGAAAATTTAATCTTATAAAACACAGGCTAATTTTCCAGCCACCAAAAAAGAATAACAATTGAATATATTGCAAATAAACAGTTGGTCATTCATTTTTTAAAAATATGCATGTTCTTACATATGCACACACACACGCACATATCTCAGTTCTTTTCTCATGCCATAAAATTTATGAAATTCAGATGAATGAAGTTTGAAAGTAAAAAATAAAACCATAATTTTTCTTTTAAGTTACAGGGATATTTGGGGAGACACCATAAGGTGTCTCTTAAAAATACTTGGATTGAGGAAAAAGTAAAATGTTCCATTGGGACTTCCCAGGTGGCACTGGTGGTAAAAACCCACCTGCCAATACAGGAGTCACAGGAGATGCAGGTTTGATTACTGGGTCAGGAATATCCCCTGAAAGAGGTAATGGCACCCACTCCAGGATTCTTGCCTGGGAAATCCCATGGACAGAGGAGCCTGGCAGGCTAGAGTCTATGGGGTCACAAACAGTTGGACATGACTGAAGCAACTGAGCACGCAGAATGTTCCATTAAAAATATTATAAATTAACAAAAATACTATTAATATTTACCTTGTAGGATTATTGTGAAAATTAGATGAACTGATGTAAATGAAGCTTAATATAGAATCTCATAAACAGTGAAAGATATCTGTTACTTCTCTTCCACAAGTCACTTCGGCATTTCTATGATGTGCCCAGGAGATAACTTTCCCAAAATAAGGTAACTGTTGCCACAGCAACTGAAAAGCAAACAAAATCTGTGTTGGCATACTGGCTTAGAGAGATCCTTGCATCCCCAAAACAAAGACTTCCTTTTATATTAAGAGTTCTAACTCACTTATTTTTCGTATCCAAATGGTTTTTATTATTTATTATATAATATACATATATTTAAAAACTACAATAAGATTATTTAATGCAGCTAATGCTTTCTACTTAATATTTGCCATCATAAAATTCCTGCAAAGAATAATTGCTACATTTCTTTAAATCTCATATTCATCATTAGTGTTTCATTTTAACACAAAAACTTTAGGTTCTACACTCCCTAAGTTTCGTTTTGATTTGTTATCTATATGGATAGCTTCACACACCATGCTTCTTTCCTCCCCACTAGAAAAACTAATGTGTATTGCATTCCCATTGTTCCCTGAAGTTGGATAATTTGTTTGTCACTCATGTTAGAAAATAACTGAGCTTGCTCTAATTGCTATATGTGTCCTGAAAAGTACATAACATTAAACTTATCAGGTTAATTATTTTAAGAGTACAGTTGAGTAGTGTTAAGTATATTCACAAAATTGTGCAATAGAATTCTAGAACTTTTTCATCCTGTGGCCCTGCAATTCTATACCAACTAAAGACTGATTCCCCTGGCCTGTGCGTTCAGCAGTCATCTTTCTTCTTCCTGTTTCTATGCCTTGGAGTCCTTGAGATACTGCATATGAGTAGGATTATACAGTATTTGTCCTTTTGTGACTGCATTATTTTGCTTAGCATGATGTCCTTCAGTTTACCATGCTATAGTATGTAACAGAATTTCCTTCTTTTTAAAGGCTATATAATAGTGCACATATTACATAATATTGTATGTACATTCCATTATACATATATAATATTGCATGTATATTAATAATGTATGTATGTATATATATACATTATATACATATATAAGCATTCAGTTCAGTTCAGTCGCTCAGTCGTGTCCGACTCTTTGCGACCCCATGAATCACAGCACACCAGGCCTCCCTGTCCATCACCATTCCCGGAGTTTACTCATACTCATGTCCATCGAGCCGGTGATGCCATCCATACATATAAATTATATGTATAATGTATATACATTATATAATATTATAATATATACATGATATAATATTGTATGTATATTCCATATTTTCTTAATTTATCTATCAGTTAATGCACATTTGAGTTTCTCCTACCTCTTGGTTATTTTGAATAATTCTGTCATAAACAGTGATACTCTGGAATCTCTTCAAGATCATGATTTGACTGGAGGCAGGATTTCTCGATCATATGGTAACTCTTTAAATTATTGAGGAATGTGCACTCATAAAAACGATTTTTTTTCTCGTGTTATGTTCATTTCAGACTGACATCTTTATATGTTACTGGCATGCTATATACGTTTTGTTTTCACTCTGCTACACCTCGCCACCTCATGTTTGCTTAGTTTCTGTGATATTTCTTTTCTTCTTGCCTAATGTGTATAACTTTGTTCAGATTTCCTGTATCTTCTGATATAATGGAGATTAATTTTGATTACTACATTTGTAACTTGCTGGGCATTTACTTGTCTCTTCTGAGTTATAACTGGATAGACGGATTGTGCAGGCAGTTTGCTCTTCCATAGTATGTGGGGTGGATGTAGGACAGAGGAAAGTTAAGAGCTGTTTTTGGCATTGCGGGAATTGCTTTTGTTGGGAGAGACTAAATCTCTATTATCTTTTCTGATGACTTAGATACCTTCTGACAACATGCACTCCAATTGGATATAGCACTGTTTCTTAGGAGAGGAAATCTACTGCCCACCCCCGCTATCATCATTACCTTGAAAGCTGTGACTAACTAAAGAACTTAGACTGACCAGAAACATTCAAATCCTCTCATTGACATTTATTTTTACACTTTTCTTCCCATCAGTAGTTCATACCAACCCCTCACACTCAATACAGTAAAAGAAGGGGGGATATAATTCTTCCTTCTTTTGAGATTTAAAGTTATTACAATTTTCTCGATTTTATCAACTCATTAATGCAGATGCAAACGTGGCATCTATTATTGACTACAGCACAATACCACCCTGGAACTTCCTTTATATCCTTGGTTATTGCTACGAACTGAATGTTTGTACCCAAAACGCACACCTAAATTCATGCATTAAAATACCAGTGCCTTAGAAGAAGAGCCTTTGGGAAATGTTTAGGTCATAAGGGTGAAGTGTTTAAGAATAGGATTAGCATTCTTATAAAAGAAATTCCATCTAGCTTCCAGCCCTTCCTGCCACATGAAGATACAATGAGGACAGTCACTCAGAAGAGGGTCCTCAAGCAACAATAATGGAACGTGATCAGTGACTTGCATCCTCTAGAACCATGAGAAGTAAGTTTGTTTTTCATAAACTACCCAGTCTGTGGTAGTTATAGTAATCCAGGGGACAAAGATGGTAACTGTCAGTAAATTATCATAATAGGTCATGCTCTACTTCTTGTTTGACAGTTATTTTTTGTATTTATTTGTCTGTGTGTAATTTTGTTTGTTTGACCACTTCCAATTTGCCTTGATTCATGGACCTGACATTCCAGGTTCCTATGCAATAATGTTCTTTATAGCATTGGACCTTGCTTCTATCACCAGTCACATCCACAACTGGGTATTGTGTTTGCTTTGCTCCATCCCTTCATTCTTTCTAGAGTTATTTCTCCAATGATCGCCAGTAGCATATTGGGCACCTACCGACCCGGGGAGTTCCTCTTTCAGTATCCTATCATTTTGCCTTTTCATACTGTTCATGGGGTTCTCAAGGCAAGAATACTGAAGTGGTTTGCCATTCCCTTCTCAAGTGGACCACATTCTGTCAGAATCCTCAAACTACCGCACAATTGCACTCATCTCACAAGCAAGTAAAGTAATGCTCAAAATTCTCCAAGCCAGGCTTCTGCAGTATGTGAACCGTGAACTGCCAGATGTTCAAACTGGTTTTAGAAAAGGCAGAGGAACCAGAGATCAAATTGCCAACATCTGCTGGATCATCAAAAAAGCAAGAGAACTCCAGAAAAACATCTATTTCTGCTTTATTGACTATGCCAAAGCCTTTGACTGTGTGGATAACAATAAACTGTGAAAAAATTCTGAAAGAGATGGGAATACCAGACCACCTGACCTGCCTCTTGAGAAACCTATACGCAGGTCAGGAAGCAACAGTTAGAACTGGACATGGAACAACAGACTGGCTCCAAATAGGAAAAGGAGTACGTCAAGGCTGTATATTGTCACCTTGCTTATTTAACTTACATGCAGAGTACATCATGAGAAACGCTGGGCTGGAAGAAGCACAAGCTGGAATCAAGATTGCCGGGAGAAATATCAATAACCTCGGATATGCAGATGACACCACCCTTATGGCAGACAGTGAAGAGGAACTCAAAAGCCTCTTGATGAAAATGAAAGAGGAGAGTGAAAAAGTTGGCTTAAAGCTCAACATTCAGAAAACAAAGATCATGGCGTCCGGTCCCATCACTTCATGGGAAATAGATGGGGAAACAGTGGAAACAGTGTCAGACTTTATTTTTTTGGGCTCCAAAATCACTGCAGATGCTGATTGCAGCCAGGAAATTAAAAGACGCTTACTGCTTGGAAGGAAAGTTATGAACAACCTATAGAGCATATTAAAAAGCAGAGACATTACTTTGCCAACAAAGGTCTGTCTAGTCAAGGCTGTGGTTTTTCCCATGGTCATGTATGAATGTGAGAGTTGAACTGTGAAGAAAGCTGATCGCTGAAGAATTGATGCTCTTGAATTGTGGTGCTGGAGAAGACTCTTGAGAGTCCCTTGGACTGCAAGGAGATCCAACTAGTCAATCCTAAAGGAGATCAGTCCTGGGTGTTCATTGGAAGGACTGATGTTGAAGCTGAAACTCCAATACTTAGGCCACCTGATGTGAAGAAGTGACTCATTTGAAAAGACCTTGATTCTAGGAGGAGGGATTGGGGGTAGGCGGAGAAGGGGACAACAGAGAATGAGATGGCTGGATGGCATCACCGACTCGATGGACATGAGTTTGAGTGAACTCCGGGAGTTGGTGATGGACAGGGAGGCCTGGCGTGCTGTGATTCATGGGGTCGCGGAGAGTCGGACAATACTGATTGACTGAACTGAACTGAACTGAATTTTGTTTGTAATGGTGGGAGAAGGGTTATCTAATCTTCCCCATTTCAGTTCACTTCAGTCACTCAGTCATATTTGACTCTTGGAGACCCCATGGACTACAGGACGTAGCTTCCCTGTCCATCACCAACTCCCAGAATCTAGTCAAACTCATGTCCATTGTGTCGGTGATGCCATCCAACCATCTCATCCTCTGTTGTCCCCTTCTCCTCCTGCCTTAAATCTCCCAGCATCAGGGTCTTTTCCAATGAGTCAGTTCTTCACAGCAGTTGGCCAAAGTATTGGAGTTTCAGCTGCAGCATCAGTCCTTCCAATGAACATTCAGGACTGATTTTCTTTAGGATGGACTGGTTGGATCTCCTTGCAGTCCAAGGTACTCTCAAGAGTCTTCTCCAACACCACAGTTTGAAAGCATCAATTCTTCAGTGCTCAGTTTTCTTTAGAGTCCAACTCTCACATTCATACATGACTAATGGAAAATCCATAGCTTTGACTACATGGGCCTTTGTTGGCAAAGTAATGTCTCTGCTTTTTATAGGCTGTCTAGGTTGGGCATAGCTTTTCTTCCAAGGAGCAAGCGTCTTTTAATTTCATGGCTGCAGTCATCATCTGCACTGATTTTGGAGGCCAAAAAATAAAGTCTCTCACTGTTTCCACTGTTTCCCCATCTATTTCCCACGAAGTGATGGGACCAGATGCCAAGGTCTTAGTTTTCTGAAAGTTATGATCAACCTTGACAGCATATTAAAAAACAGAGACATTACTTTGCCAGCAAAGGTCCATCTAGTCAAGGCTATGGTTTTTCCAGTAGTCATGTATGGATGTGAGAGTTGGACTGTGAAGAAAGCTGATCGCCAAAGAATTGATGCTTTTGAACTGTGGTGTTGGAAAAGACTCTTGAGAGTCCCTTGGACTGCAAGGAGATCCAACTAGTCCATTCTAAAGGAGATCAATCCTGGGTGTTCATTGGAAGGACTGATGCTAAAGCTGAAACTCCAATACTTTGGCCACCTCATGCGAAGAGTTGACTCACTGGAAAAGACTCTGATTCTGGGAGGGATTGGGGGCAGGAGGAGACGGGGACGACAGAGAATGAGATGGCTGGATGGCATCACTGGCTGGATATCACTGGACATGAGTTTGAGTGAACTGCGGGAGTTGGTGATGGACAGGGAGGCCTGGTGTGCTGTGATTCATGGGGTCACAAAGACTCGGACATGACTGAGCGACTGAACTGAAGTGTACTGAACTGATGGGACTGGTTGCCATGATCTTAGTTTTCTGAATGTTGAGTTTTAAACCAACTTTTTCACTCTTCTCATTCACTTTCATCAAGAGTCTCTTTAGTTCTTCTTCACTTTCTGCCAAAAGGGTCGTTTCATCTGCATATCTGAGGTTATAGATATTTTTCCAGACAATCTTGATTCTAGCTTATGCTTCATTTAGCCAGGCATTTCACATGATGTACTCTGCATATGAGTTAAATAAGCAGTGTGACAATAAACAGCCTTGATGTACTCCTTCCCCAATTTGGAGACAGTCTGTTGTTCCATGTCCAGTTCTAACTGTTGCTTATTGACCTGCATACAGATTTCTCAGGAGGCAGGACAGATGGCCTGGTATTCCAATTCTTGAAGAATTTTTCACAGCTTGTTGTGATCCAGACAGTCAAAGGCTTTGGCATAGTCAATAAAGCAAAAGTAGACGTTTTTCTGGAACTTTCTTGCTTTTTTGTTGATCCAGGAGACATTGGCAATTTGATCTCTTGTTCCTCTGCCTTTTCTAAATCCAGTTTGAACATCTGGTAGTTCACAGTTCATATACTGTTGAAACCTGCCTTGGAGAATTTTGAGCATTACTTTGCTAGCGTGTGAGATGAGTACAATTGTGTGATAGTTTGAACATTCTTTGGCATTGCCTTTCTTTGGGATTGGAACGAAAACTGACCTTTTCCAGTCCTGCTGAGTTTTCCAAATTGGCTGGCATATTGAGTGCAGCACTTTCACAGCATCATCTTTTAGGATTTGAAATAGCTCAACAGGAATTCCGTCACCTCCACTAGCTTTGTAGTGATACTTCCTAAGGCCCACTTGACTTCACATTCCAGGATGTCTGGCTCTAGGTGAGTGATCACACCATTGTGGTCATCTGGGTCATGAAAATCTTTTTTGTACAGTTCTTCTGTGTATTCTTGCCACCTCTCTTAATATCTTCTGCTTCTGTTAGGTCCATACAATTTCTGACCTCTATTGTGCCCATCTTTGCATGAAATGTTCCCTTAGTATCTCAAATTTTTTTGAAGAGCTCTCTAGTTTTTCTCATTCTTTTGTTTCCCTCTATTTCTTTGCATTGGTCACTGAGGAAGGCTTTCTTATCTCTCCTTGCTATTCTTTGGAACTCTGCATTCAAATGGCTATATCTTTTCTTTTCTCCTTTGCCTTTCATTTCTCTTCTTTTCTCAACTATTTGAAAGGCCTCGTCAGACGATCATTTTCTCTTTTTGCATTTCTTTTCTCTTGGGTATGATCGTGATCACTGCCTCCTATACAATGTCACGAACTTTCATCCATATTTCTTCAGGCACTCTATCTATCATATCTAATACCTTGAATCTATTTGTCACTTCCCCATTTAATTATACATTTTTGAGAAAAGAAGAATAAAAATCCAAATCCCATATAGCATTTGTTCTTAGAAATTAAGTCTCCCTTTCAAATACATCAATCTCAGACAAAATTTAAAAGGACCTCAAACGAAGTGGGTTGTAGTTATTACTATTTTCATATAGACAAGTGTGCACTTCTGTAATTTTTTGCTTTGAAATAATTAGAAAATAAATTGTAGAAAGGTCAACAATACTTTTCTGAGTAAATATATGACATTGATCCTAAATTCATTTTTACATGTGCTTGACCTGGACCATTTCAATTGTCCTCCACTATGGGCATACCCTGGAGATATTGCAGGTTTACCTTCAGGACATCACAAAAAAGTGAATATCACAATAAAGTAAGTTACACAAAACTTTTGTTTCCCAATGCCTATAAAATAACGTTACCTCATACTGTAGTCTATACTTTCAGTTGCATAAAGTATGCAACTATATTATATAAAAATGTACTTGCATTAATTAAAAAATACTTTGTTGCTATAAAAATGATAACTACCATCTGACAATGTAAGACTGGCACAAACCTTCAAATTGCAAAATCAACAATATCTGCAAAGCACAACAAAACAATGTCCAATAAAACAAGATATATATGCCTATATGTCCCCGCAAAAGCTTTGCTTGACATATTTTAGTACATATATTTACTAAAGCCTACACCAACTTTTAGAATATCACATTCATATCCCTTGGCATTAGGAATGAAATATTTATTATCACATTCATCTTTTATTAGTTTGAAATCTGACACTTCTATCTCAGAAGATACTTAAAAGTAAGCTCTCCACTATTTTTTAAACTCTTTTCTCGTGCTATTTAAAAAATGTAAACTTCATTAATGAAAAAGAGAAGAAAATTAGATAATTGCTCTACTTAATATTTGTATAATGATTTATTATTATATTTGCTTGCATGTAACTCCTTTTAGAGTTTAATTAATCCCACTTAGTGTTTAAGTATCCTATATATCTGCCAACTGGAGTTCAAGTTCTAGTTGCTGTTTATTAGCAAGATAATTGGGCTTATTACTTAAGCATGGTGCCTCCCTGGCACTCAGCCCAGATGGGATATTTTATATGTATTATGTCTGGAAAGGAAAGTATACATTTTCTCAAAAGCAGATGTTTAAACAACATTAAAACCTTGAATTTTTTTTTTCAAATCACCATAATGCACCAAAGTGGAGCTAATGTTATGTCAATGTACAGGAACCAAATGCATTAAACTCATGAGCTAGAACACCTTCTTCTAAACTGTTAAGTTTATGTTTACTATTCTCTCAAATAAGTCTATTGTTTTATCTACACACATTAATATAGGTATTTCTATAGGTGTTTTACATTTCAAGCTTAGTTGGTTGAACTATGTTTCTGCTTACAACTATTTTTCTGAAAAATAATTTTCAAACTCTTACTAAGTTTTCTTGCTATAAATTTGCCAACTTTCCAGTTTAAGTACATAGTTTATTTTGAGTTACATGAGTAACAGATTACCGAAAGAAAAAAAAGACCCCAAGTCTTGGAGAAAATTATGTGATATTTCACCTCTAGGAATTAAAAGTGGAGGACTGACAGATCAGCTGTATCATTCCTTCTTTGCCAATTCCATCTCAACTTTAGATGACTTTGAGAACAAGCTTAAAATAAAAATTATGCTAAAAATGAGAGTACACAAGGATGAGACTTCAATATTCTTTAGCATGGCCCATAAAACTCAGGGCAATCATATTAAAGCCAAATAACTCAGGGAGAAAGGACTTTAGAAACACTAGGACGGGTCTAGATTCAGTTGTCAAAAGAAGGTGTCACTATGCACAGATATATAATGCCTAGGACATATCAGTGACTTTCCTAATATAACAAGCACTTATTAAACTGTAAGTTTTTAGAGGCTGGGAAAATATTAATTCATCATTATATTCCCAGCATTGAGAAAAATATTAGAATACTGGAAGAGACATTATCAAATGATTGCTGAATGAATAAACAAGTGGTGAGGAAATTGATAAATCCAGCAGTGGTACATTGAACAACTACTACTTAAGAGCTTAACTGACTTGCAAAAGAACTCAAATCACCAAAATGAATGTCATTGTTACAAAAAAAAATGAAATCCTTTTAATTGCATAATACCACGTGATCATTTTAAGCTACATACTCTCAAAGCAAAGAAATAATGAAAAGGCACGTTTTAATAATGATGTCTCAATACATAACAGTAATATGCATTTGCAAAAGCATCCAATGTAATAATAATTTGTAATTAAGAAAAAAACTTTTAGAAACCCACTTTACTATTGGTGAGATGGAAATAAAGCTTGAGAAAGAATCTACTTATATTTTCTCTAAAAACCCATTTGCCCTTAAAATGCAATGATTCTTTTGACCATTGTGCTGCATTTATATGTACCAAAAAAAACAGACTTCAAGGAGAAAAGAGAACACATCTCTCTTTTCTCTCCTCTTATCTTCTTTCTCTTCTTCATAAACTCAGAAGCACAGAAGATAAAAATAACATAGGAAGTTAGAATAAAATGTCTTCCTGGACATCTAAACACTTCAACAAAATGAAATAGAATTTCTCTTATCCATTATGTGTTTCTTCTCTTCTTTGGCTTTAATTTTATTTTTGTATGCCCTTGTTTCTATGAGCTTAAAATATCATTAAGACTCTGTATGACACCTACAGTTTAAAAATGCAAAAAATAATGGTATCTTTTCCTCAAAGCTCTTTTGTAGACTTTAATCCTTAGGTTTCTGTCATACTAAGCAGATTCATACCACATACAGTGTGGTTTTACATCATCAGTGATCTTTGATAATATGTAATAATATATATATATATATTTTAACACATGGACTGATCCAGAAAACAAGTAGGCTGAATACTGAAGACAGGGATTAGGAGGCTCAGACTAGATTGTGAAGGATTAATGGGCACCAAACTTAAACTTTCCTACAAAAGAGAAGCAGTAGAATAATAGACTTAAATGTAAAATTGGTCTGACATATGACTGTATAAAGTGTCAATGGGTACCTCAACTTTACATACATGTCCTGTAAGCTTGGTAGGTCTCTTATTGGCTTCTATAACATATTAGACAGACAGACCATGGCATGGAATACCTAAGAAAAATGTGTTTACCAGAAGAAGTGTGCTATATGATGCCTTATTCTATGCATCCTGGCATACCACTGGTGACTTATATTTGCTGAAGAACAGTTTTCATGTCATGGCACTTGTGGTAATTTAAGCCTTCTTTTTCAAGGGGTCAAAGATCCCAGAATAACAAGAAGACAAGCATGGCGACTTCTGATAGGTAAACCTATGCAGAAGCTAGTCCTACTTATTTGGACTAAGCAATATGAATGAAAGGAAATCTCTTAATTTAGATACATTGGGCTAAGATATCATTCACTGTGATGATGGGTAATTCTCTAAGCCTCTGCTCATCTTCCTGTTATGCAAATTAAATGAGAAAATATACAAAAGTAGATGTAATAGAAATTGAAAAGTTCAGTAATGGTCTTCAGCAGCATCATGTAGCATTCATGATGTTTACATTATGAAATTTCTACTACTCCAAAGGTATTGAATATATCATGTACAAGGAAACATCTCAAACCCAGGATAATCTTTTTTATTGGAGGAGAATATTTATCAAATGAAATGAATAGAATGGATTCTGTGCCACAACATTTAAATAGAGTCATTTGTTACCTGGTTTTATTCCTCTAAGTCACAATTCTAAAAGCCTTTCAGCTATGAAATAAATTTCCAGAAAGTTAATAATGAGTAGTAACAGTCAGGATGAATACAGAAAACACAGCTGGCCTAACAGAGTATGTAATTTTTTTTCAAGTTATGTTTAGATATTTCAATAAATAGCCTGCAACATTATTATTATTCTTATAACAAATAACATATGGTCATACAATCTACTAGTGGTATTCAGCTTCAGGATGACTTACATGCACCATAATGCAGTTTGTAGTGAAAATGAAATTGTCAAATGGTATATGAAGAGAATTCTTCACGTTATATTGTAACCATTGCACTTGCTTTATAACTGTTATTTTCATACATGTGATCAATGGTAATAATAAACGTGGGAGACAACTGCAGTGTCTCTTGAAAATCTTTTATTTTTTTTTAAATTCAACAAATGCTAAAGGATCTTCTCTAGACAGGAAACACAGAAAAGGTTTATAAACTCAAACCCAAACCAACAAAGCAAATGGCAATGTGATCATACTTATCAGTAATTATCTTAAATGTAAATGGGCTGAATGACCCAACCAAAAGACGAAGACTGGCTGAATGGATAAAAAAACAGGACCCCTATGTATGCTGTCTACAGGAGACCCAACTCAAACCAAGGGACACCTGCACACTGAAAGTGAAGGGCTGGAAAAAGTATTTCATGCAAATGGAGACCAAAAGAAAGCAAGAGTAGCAATACTCACATCGGATAAAATAAACTTTGAAATAAAGGCCATGAAAAGAGACAAAGAAGGACACTACATAATGATCAAAGGATCAATCCAAGAAGATACAACAATTATAAATATTTATGCACCCAACATAGGAGCACCACGATATGCAATGCAAATTCTAACAAGTATGAAAGGGGAAATTAAAGTAACACAATAATGTGGGAGACTTTAATACCCCCACTCACACCTATGGATAGATTAACCAAACTGAAAATTAGCAAGGAAACACAAACTTTAAATGATACAATGGATCAGTTAGACCTAATTTCTATCTATAGGACTTTTCACCGCAAAACAGTGAATTTCACCTACTTCTCAAGTGCACATGGAACCTTCTCCAGGATAGATCACATCCTGGGCCATAAATCTAGCCTTGGTAAATTCAAAAAAATTGAAATCATTCCAAGCATCTTTTCTGATCACAATGTGGTAAGATTAGATGTCAAGTACAGGGAAAAAAAAAAAAAAACTATTAAAAATAAAAACACATGGAGGCTAAACAACACACTTATGAATAACCAACAAATCACAGAAGAAATAAAAAAAGAAATCAAAATATGCATAGAAATGAATGAAAATAAAAACACAACAACCCAAAACTTATGGGATTCAGTTAAAGCAGTCCTAAGGGGAAGGTTCAATACAAGCTTACCTCAAGAAACAAGAGAAAAATCAAATAAATAACCTAACTTCACACCTAAAGCAACTAGAAAGAAAAGAAATGAAGAACCCCAGGGTAGGTTGAGGGAAAGAAATCATAAAAATTAGGGCAGAAATAAATGAAAAAGAAACAAAGGAGACTATAGCAAAAATCAACAAAGCTAAAAGCTGGTTCTTTGAGAAGATGAATAAAATAGACAAGCCATTAGCCAGACTCATCAAGAAAAAAAGGGAGAAGAATCAAATCAACAAAATTAGAAATGAAAATGGAGAAATCACAACAGACAACAGAGAAATACAAAGATCATAAGAGACTACTATCAGCTATATATATATATATATATATATATATATAAAACAATAAAAAGAACAACTTAGAAGAAATAGAAAAACAGAAATTATTTTCTATTTATTTTAGAAAAGTATAACCTTCCAAAACTGAACCAGGAAGAAATAGAAAATCTTAACAGACCCATCACAAGCATGGAAATCAAAACTGTAATTAAAAAATCTTTCAACAAACAAAAGCCCAGGACCAGATGGCTTCACAGGTGAATTCTACCAAAAACAAGGAAGGTAAACTGCCAAAATCATTTTATGAGGCCACCATCACCCTAATACCAAAACCAGGCAAAGATGCCACAAAAAAAGAAAACTGCAGGCCAATATCACTGAAGAACATAGATGCAAAAATCCTCAGCAAAATTCTAGCAAACAGAATCCAACAACATTTTTAAAAGATCATATATCATGACCAAGTGTGCTTTATCCCAGGGATGCAAGGATTCTTTAATATTGGCAAATCAATGTGATGCACCACACTAACAAATTTAAAGATAAAAACCATATGATTATCTCAATAGATGCAGAGAAAGCCTTTGACAAAACCCTCCAGAAAGCAGGCATAGAAGGACCATACGTCAACATAATAAAAGCCATATATGACAAACCCACAGCAAACATTATGCTCAATGGTGAAAAACTGAAAGCATTTCCCCTAAAGTCAGAAACAAGACAAGGGTGCCCACTCTCACCACTACTATTCAACATAGTTTTGGAAGTTTTAGCCACAACAGCCAGAGAAGAAAAAGAAATAAGAGGAATCCATATTGGAAAAGAAGACATGAAACTCTCACTGTTTGCAGATGACATGATCCTCTACGTTGAAAACCCTAAAGACACCACCAGAAAATTACTAGAGCTAATCAATGAATATAGTAAAGTTGCAGGATATAAAATTAATACACAGAAATCCCTTGCATTCCTATACACTAACAATGAAAAAACAGAAAGATAAATTAAGGAAACTATTTCATTCACCATTGTGATGAGAAGAATAAAATACTTAGGAATAAATCTACTTAAAGAAACAAAAGACCTATATATAGAAAACTATAAAACACTGATGAAAGAAATTAAAGATGACACAGCCAGATGGAGAAATATATCATGTTCTTGGATTGGAAGAATCCAATGAGTATACTACCCAAAGCGATCTATAGATTCAGTGAAATCCCTATCAAGCTACCAATAGTATTTTTCACAGAACTAGAAACAATAATTTCACAATTTGTATGGAAATACAAAAAACCCTCAAATAGTAAAAGCAATCTTGAGAAAGAAGGATTGAACTGGAGGAACAAACCTGCCTGACTTCAAACTATACTATAAAGCTACAGTCATCAAGACAGTGTGGTACTGGCACAAAGACAGAAATATAGATCAATGGAACAAAATAGAAAGCCCAGAGATAAATCCACACACCTATGAACACCTTATCTTTGACAAAAGGGGCAAGAATATACAATGGAGAAAAGATAATCTCTTTAACAAGTGGTGCTGGGAAAACTGGTCAATCACTTGTAAAAGAATGAAACTAGAACACTTTCTAACACCATACACAAAAATAACTCAAAATGGATTAAAGATCTAAATATAAGACCAGAAACTATAAAACTCCTAGAGAAAAATATAGAGAAAACACTCTCTGACATAAATCACAGCAGGATTCTCTATGACCTACCTGCCAGAGTAATGGAAATAAAAGCAAAAATAAACAAATGGTATCTAATTAAACGTACAAGCTTTTTCACAATGAAGGAAACTATGAGCAAGGTGAAAAGACAGGCTTCAGAATGGGAGAAAATAATAGCAAATGAAACAACTGACAAAGAATTAATTTCAAAAATATACAAGCAGCTCATGCAGCTCAATACCACATAATTAAACAACTCAATAAAAAAAAATGGGCCAAAGAACTAAACAGACATTTCTTCAAGGAAGACATACAGATGGCTAACAAACACCAAAAAGATGCTCAATATCACTCATTATCAGAGAAATGAAAATCAAAACCACAATGAGGTACCATCTCACGTGGGTCAGAAAGGGTGCTATCAAAAAGTCTACAAACAATAAATTCTGAGAGGGTGTGGAGAAAAGGGAACCCTCCTACACTGTTGGTGGGAATGCAAACTAGTACAGCCACTATGGAGAATAGTGTGGAGATTCCTTAAAAAACTGGAAATAGAACTGCCATACGACACAGCAATCGCACTCCTGGGCATACACACCGAGGAAACCAGAATTGAAAGAGACACATGTACCCCAGTGTTCATTGCAGCACTGTTTATAATAGCCAGGACATGGAAGCAACCTAGATGTCCATTGGCAGATGAATGGATATGAAAGCAGTGGTACATATATATAATGGAATATTCAGTTCAGTTCAGTCGCTCAGTCGTGTCCAACTCTCTGCGACCCCATGAATCACAGCACGCCAGGCCTCCCTGTCCATCACCAACTCCCGGAGTACACCCAAACTCATGTCCATAGAGTCGGTGATGCCATCCAGCCATCTCATTCTGTCGTCCCCTTCTCCTCCCGCCCCCAACCTTTCCCAGCATTAGAGTCTTTTCCAGTGAGTCAATTCGTCGCATGAGGTGGTCAAAGTATTGCAGTTTCAGCTTTAGCATCAGTCCCTCCAAGGAACACCCAGGATTGATCTCCTCTAGAATGGACTGGTTGGATCTCCTTGCAGTCCAAGGGACTCTCAAAAGTCTTCTCCAACACCACAGTTCAAAAGCATCAATTCTTCGGCGATCAGCCTTCTTCATAGTCCAATTCTCACATCCATACATGACCACGGGAAAAACCATAGCCTTGACTAGACGGACCTTGGTTGGCAAAGTAATGTCTCTGCTTTTTAATAGACTATCTAGGTTGGTCATAACTTTCCTTCCAAGGAGTAAGCGTCTTTTAATTTCCTGGCTGCAATCAGCATATGCAGTGATTTTGGAGCCCAAAAAAATAGTCTGACACTGTCTCCACTGTTTTTCCATCTATTTCCCATGAAGTGATGGGACCAGATGCCATGATCTTTGTTTTCTGAATGTTGAGCTTCAAGCCAACCTTTTCACTCTCCTCTTTCACTTTCATCAAGAGGCTTTTGAGTTCCTCTTCACTTTCTGCCATAAGGGTGGTGTCATCTGCATATCTGAGGTTATTGATATTTCTCCCAGCAATCTTGATTACAGTTTGTGCTTCTTCCAGCCCAGCATTCCTCATGATGTACTCTGCATATAAGTTAAATAAGCAAGGTGACAATATACAGCCTTGATGTACTCCTTTTCCTATTTGGAACCAGTCTGTTGTTTCATGTACAGTTCTGACTGTTGCTTCCTGACCTGCATACAGGTTTCTCAAGAGGCAGGTCAGGTGGTCTGGTATTCCAACTCTTTCAGAATGTTCCACAGTTTATTGTGATCCACACAGTCAAAGGCTTTGGCATAGTCAATGAAACAGAAATAGATGGTTTTCTGGAACTCTCTTGCTTTCTCCATGATCCAGCGGATGTTGGCAATTTGATCTCTGGTTCCTCTGCCTTTTCTAAAACCTGCTTGAACATCTGGGAGTATTACTCAGTCATTAAAAAGAACACATTTGAATCAGTTCTAATGAGGTGTATGAAACTGGAGCCTATTATACAGAGTGAAGTAAGTCAGAAAGAAAAACATCAATACAGTATATTAATGCATATATATGGAATTTAGAAAGATGGTAACTATGACCCTATATGTGAGACAGCAAAAGAAACACAAATATAAAGAGCAGACTTTTGGACTCTGTGGGAGAAGCTGAGGGTGGGATGATTTGAGAGAATAGCATTGAAATAGGTATATTGAATTGAAGTGAAGTGAAGTCGCTCAGTCATGTCTGACTCTTTGCGACCCCATTGACTGTAGCCTACCAGGCTTCTCCATCCATGGGATTCTCCAGGCAAGAGTACTGGAGTGGGTTACCATTTCTTTCTCCAGGGGATCTTCCTGACCCAGGGACATATTACCATATGTGAAATAGATCACAAGTTCAATGCATGAAGCAGGGCACTCAAAGCTGGTTCACTGGGATAACTCTGAGGGATGGGATAGGAATGGAGGGAGGTGAGAGCAGGGTTCAGGACGGAGGACACATATATACCCATGGATGATTCATGTCACTGTATGGCAAAAACCACTGCAATATTGTAATTAGCCTCCAATTAAAAGAAATAATTACTGATGGCCATGTCATATTCTTATTTCTGCTTTGCCCTCATGATTGGCTTGTTCACATTCCATGCTATATTCTGTGACAAATAAGATGCTTAAATTTCTAATTGCTATAAAATAAAGTCAGACTCCTTGAATTCCAAAGAGCTGGTTTTAATGCTAAGACTGGCTCCAATGGAGATGAGCATATATTCTAGGCTCTTATTTAATCCATAGAAATTCAGATTCAGGCAATGCTGCTATTTCTGGATTTTCAGATTCTCAAAGGCACAAAGTGACCACCTCCTAGCTATTCAGTCAGCCAACATGAACACTTTGACTGAGGCTGGACATGAGTGTGATAGAGGAGGAACAGAAATTCTTATGCTAAAATGAAAATCCCTTCGTGAACAGAACAGATGTCAAACATTTAAGTAGCAAGATCTCACAAATAAGAACAAGAGTAGCTGATATAACCAGTGAAGTTATTTCAGGGATAGGTGCGGTGCAGCAAAATTGAGAATTCCTTTGAGAAGTAATAACGATTTTGTTGATTATAAACTCTTCACTGAATTAGTGTGGACTTTGGACAATATCTGATTACAACACCCTGGTATCATTGAAAGTTTAATTAAAATCACTTAAAATTTGTGTTCAATGTAGAAACTTTGGGGGGGTGGCAAAGCAGGTGATGGTAGTTACACATGAACATTTTCATATTCAAATTTAAGTCTATAGTATACTTTAAGATAGTACAGCATCACTACCAGAGATCATTAGTGTATCAGCTCATACAACAAAAACATAAAGCCATTTTTTTAATTCCTTCCCCATAAATCGTATACCCTTCACTTTTGGGGTGAATTGACCCCTTATTTCTAGATCAGTCTTAATGCAGGCTCTGGGATGCATCCTGTCTTGAGGCAGACATAACAAGGATTCTGAGGTCAACAGTTTAGGAACTTATCAAATTTGTTCTAACTTTGTGTCCATAATTGGTAACAGAAGTGTTATCCTATTTCTGTTAATCAGCCCCCACCTCATGCTGCAGTGCCATTTTTTAATCTGTGAAATATTTTGAATAAGATAATAATGATGGTTTTCACACATTAGAAAGATACCCATGAAACAAAAGTGTAGAATGATCTGAAAGCAGGAAAGCTAAGGGGCAGAGACCATTGGGAATGTAAGGTATAAATCAGAATAATGCAACATGGCAGAGACAGAAAGGAGATGAGTCAGTCAGAGAGACATTGAATAAGACTGAATAAAATTAAGCTACTGAAATGGGGACTAGAAGATTGTGGGTCAATATAAAACAGCAGTTTTTTCAAACCCAAACTGGAAAAGATTGCAAAGGGAATGAAACAGGAGGAAGAACAAAGAGCCAGTACTTAGCAATTTTGTGACAAATCAACAAGCACTCAAACACACTTTGAACTAGTACTGTTTTTGTTGTTGAGTTTGTGTAAAGAAAGTTTAATTTGATCATGAATTGATTCCCTATGACAAAATACTTTAACAACTATGCTCCATAGTGATTTTAGATGTTATAAATTCCAAGGTGAATAAGAAGCTGCTCCAGTGCGGCTATCACAATCTTCTGAAAAATGGTACAAACTGAGGCATTTGCCCACATAATTCAGGCAAAGTAAGTTTCAATTAAAGACAAGACTGTGTTTGGCTAAATTGCTCACACTGGCTTTACTCTATTGATCAGGCTTACTGCATAATGATTTGACCCCTGACTTCGCTTTGCTTGTGTTAGACATAGTCAATAACTTGGTGCAAGACTTGCAACCAAAGCTTTGAAAATAACGGTACTGATTGATCAAAAGTGCTAATGTAAGTGAAAGTACCTTGCAAATTGTAAAATACTATGTAGACAAAGCTGTCACTGCTTTCTCTTCAAAAATAATTTACTCTTTCAAACACCAGACTACCATTCAAAACATCATTTTGTGTCATTTGCAACTGGCTTTGTAAGTTGTGGTGCCAGAGAGTAAAGTATTTCATTGCTTTCTGGCAGACGTGCAACCTGCACCCGCAATAACATACATTACCCACTGTGATGGTTAATTCCGTGTGTCAACTTTCCCGGGCCATTACATGCTTAGATATTTGGTCAAACATCATTCTGGGTGTTTTTGTGATTGTTTTCAGGTGAGCTTAATACTTAAGTCAGTGGACTTGGACTAAAGCAGATTGCTCTCCATAATGTGGCTGTGCCTCATCTGAGCAACTGAAAACCTGAAGAGAACAAAAGGATCAGCCTGCCCTGGGCTAGAGAGAATTCCCCAGAAAACTGCTTTCAGACTTCATCTGCAACACAGCTATTACTATGGCAGACTTCATACTCAAATGCAAACATCAGCCCTCCCAGGTCTCAGCTTGCCCATCTTCGGAATGTAACTAAAAAATAGCTCTCTTGGGTCTCCAGCTTATTGGCCCATGTTTCAGATTTTATATTTGCCAGCTATCAAAAGCTCTTGAGCCACCTTCTTATTATATATCTCTTTAACATATAGTCTATCCACTGTCATTTGATGATTTATAATAAACATATAGCTGGTCTTCCATCTTTCAGCCAGTTTCTGTCAAGAGCTCCTAAAAACATTGGCATGTCCTAAGTGATTCAGAGTGATAAAAGTGTCTTGATCTTCATAACAAACCCCTCTCAACCACAATGGGGTTTATGTTAATGAAATGACTTCTAGAAAGCAGGAAAAGATGAGGGCTAGTTGCCAGGGCAACCTGCTAGGTAAGTAATTGGAAAACTGGACTTTTCAGTCCCACTCCTCTAATCTCCAGGGGAAGCACATGGACTGAAGGTTGAATCAATCACCAAAGGCTAAGGATATAATCAATCATGCCGATGTAATGAAGCCTTCATTTAAAAAAATAAAAAAAGGAAGGAAGAGAAAAACAAGAATGGACTTTGGAAAGTTTCCCAGTTGAACTAGAAATCTGGGGAGGGTGGAAGCTGAGAATGAGGGGAAGACCTGCAACTCTCCCCCATCCTTAGACTGCTGCTCCTCTTCATTTGGGTGTTGTGCTGTATTCTTTCATAATGAACCAGCAAACCATTAAGGAGAATGCTTCCTTGAGTTCTGTGAGCTGCTCCAGCAAATTAATCTGACCCAAGGAAAAAGTTATTAGAAACTTTGATCTTTAGCTAGTCAATCAGAAGCCCAGGTAGAAACCTGAATTCTCTGATTGGTATCTGAAGGTGAGGAGAGGAGAGGGGGACAGTCTTGTGAAACCTAGTCCTTAGCCTGAGGGGTGTTAAAGTATCTACAGCAAGTGAGTTAACTGATTGGTGGAGTGAGTCCACAAACAGATCATATCCATAGGTCCTATTTGTTTCTCAAGAGAACCTTAATATATCTACTCATCCTACCAAATTTCAGGCATAGACAGATGCCAAAATAATAGCAATAATAAACACAACAATACAACATTTTCAGTGTGAAAGATTAATCCATATTATTTCAGAGTAAATAAAAAATTAGCAGTTAAAACACATGCAACCACAGCACTGGCATGGGAGGTCAAAATTTCAATCAATGTTTTTAAAACACACTTGGGAGTCCACCTAAGCCAGACCTGTACTGTTGGGAGTTTTCCAAAGACCATTTAAGTTCTACACTTAGTAGAAGTTTAAATTTAGTGACATATCAAAAATTGCTTATGAAAATGATACAAGAATTCAGCTAGGCAAGGGATATGAAATATACACATAAAAAAACAAATAATGAAAAATGGCTTATGAAATTTAAAAAATTATAATGGACAAATATAAAAGGAAGCATTAGTATTTCATTCTTATCTCAATATTTATTCTTTTTTCACTGGACTCAGGTTTTTATCCCAAACTATACCAGCACAAAATGTATCATTTTAACTTCTTGGAAACTGCCAAAAAATGCCAAATACAAATGGAAACATTGTGAAATGGGTGCAAAATAAAAAAACACTATTTTCCTCTGAAATGACTATCTTGTTAATGGAAAACCACTGTTATGCCTAAATTTTTTAAAAATTGATTTATTAATATTATTCTTTACATCTGTTTGTTTTATTTACTTTATTTTAGATATAACACTATAAATGTCAAAATATAGCTTAGAAGGCTTCCATATATTTATTTTTTGAGATACAACCTTGTGAGTATTTTCATTGCAAAGGTGAGGAAAATAGGAATTAATTTTCTCAGGCAGCATACAGTTGTGCTCACACTGTATTTTAGATTTTGAACCCGAAAAGTCAAAGAGCGTTCACTACAGTCATTCTTAGCACCCTAGTTAGACTCAACCCACGTTAGATGAGCTCTTGCTTCCTGTAAACTACCACAATGATGTTGGAGAAAATAAAGAAGCACAAATAATCATTCAGGGTTTCCAGTGATATACAACGAATGCAAGGAAAGTAAATATTTCTGAGAAACCATTAACAAAACTAAAAAATATAAGGAGAATGTTTTTAAAATGTCTCCAATATGCTTTCATCCTTCAGTAATGTGATTTTATCCCTTGATGTTTTGAGATCATTTTGATACCAAGGGATGAGAAAGAAAGAACAGACAGAATTCAGAAATAAGCACTGTAGCTTTGTCTCTCAGTCTCAAAAATTAGGAATAGAGGGTATCAAAATCCTTAGATGGGATAAGAAAGGTGCCAGAAAAGGATGTCTTAAGAAAGTAGCCTGAATTCAGTTTGAAATCTGAAGCTAAGAGATGATTTGCGGACTTCAGAAGCAATGCAATCTGAAGCCCCTTAAAGTATAACACATAGATGGGTAAATGAGTAGTATAGATTAGTGGTTCTCAGACCACTCAGGAGAGCCAAAGCAACAACATTTTGCTTCATTTCTCTCTCTCCATCAAGGGTTGGAGGAGGCAATGCAACCTTACTGTTCAGATATCAATTCCCTCCCTCAAGTCAGACTTAGAAAGAACCAGCCTTCTCTTTCCTTCTCATTGTTTTTCTTTCCCATCCCAGCTTATTTTTTGTTTCCTCTCTACCTCCAACGTTGAGGCCATTTATGAACTGTCAGGTGTCACCGGAACCTCCTTTAAAACAAAAACAGTCTTTATTGGTTACAAAGAGAGAAAGAAAGAGAGCAAAAGACTGAGCATGAGAGACCAGAACTAGCCTATGAAGATGTTTCCATTGGTCTCTAGCCAAATGACAAACATAAGAACAAAGTAGTAAAAGTTGTATAATATAAAATGTATTCTGTGTTTTCCAAGATAATTTTGGTGATGAAATAATGTATTTCATGAAGTTATCAAAAGTGTATGTGAAAGTTGCTCAGTTGTGTCCAACTCTTTGCGACCCATGGACTCTATAGTCCATGGGATTCTCCAGGCCAGAATACTAGCCGTTCCCTTCTCCAGGGGATCTTCCCAACCCAGGGATCAAAACCAGGTCTCATGCATTGCAGGCAGATTCTTTACCAGCTGAGCCACCAAGGAAGCCCAAGAATACTGGAGTGGGTAGCCTATCCCTTCTCCAGTGAATCTTCCTGACCCAGGAATTAAACCGGGGTCTCCTGCATCTCAGGCAGATTCTTTACCAACTGAGCTATGGTAAATGTTTTATCATAAATGATCTTTAAAAGAGTATTATCAACACTTATGTAATCTCCATATTTGTGTGTGTGTTTTTATGTGAGGTGTTTATTTTTGACAAATTGCATTTGTTCATTAAATCACAAGCTCAGAGAATCAGTGATTTAATACAACTGCTATGCTTCTTAAGGAGGTAAGGGCTGTTTAGATCTGAGGGGTCAGAGGCAGCATCAAGGAAAAGGTAGGAGGTAAGTAAGATAGACTGGATTTAATTATGTGGAAACCAGACGGAGGTCATTCTAGAAGAAAGGGGGCTGGTAACTAGTATAATACTAGTCATACAATGACTAGTTTCCTATCTTAAAGTAGGGGGAAAAAATGGGCTAATTTAGCTTGAGTAAAGGATGTAGTGAGATTTAAAGCTGGTGAAAAGTGGGCCCAAGTTGATTAAAAAATTCTGAATGTCAAGCATCAATAAGTAAACTTTTAGAGTTAGGCAACTTCACTGCTCACAACTGAAAAAGAAATAGGCTCTAAGAAAACAAGGGCACTGAATACAACTCTGCTCTTTTGAGAATTTTAGTAATTAAATGGAAGGAATTAAAATGGAAATTCAAAAGATATAGGAAGATTGAGAGAAGGCTTTGATAAAATGGGAGAACCACTATTAAGAAAGAGCACCACTCAAAAGTGTGAAGCTACAAAATTCATTGCTTATGAACAGTCTCATTTAGCAGAGCAAACTGATCTATGGAGCTTGGGGGAGCAGTCTGTTTTGGGGTGGAGTTGCTTATAGATGTGGGAGTGTGGAGGAAGAAGTGTCAGAACTTTAGGGACATGTTTTGTGTTGGTGTCAGAGAGCTTTGATTGACTGAACATGTTTTGTTTGCTTGCTTGGCAGTTTACTTGTTATCATGGTTATAGAAAAATCAGCCTTGCCCTAACTATATGGCAACTTCTTTATTCTCACCATTTTATAGCCTAGACTTCATATCCTTCTTCCAAGTGATGAAAGCTTGGTTCAATCACCCCTCTTCTTTACCATCACCTATCATACAGAAGCTTAGCTGCTACCTCCCTGTGTCATCTTCTGACTCATCCTGCTACAAGAAAGATTCCATGATGTCACTGTCCTTCTCAGTCACCTCTAATTGTTCACAGTTCCATATAATCTAAAACTCTCAATTTCTCCTTTCTCTACCTTTCATGATGAAGCCCAATCCAAACTGTTCAATTTTATCTCCTGCTACCCCCACTTCAGTTCAGTTAATCACTCAGTCGTGTCCGAATCTTTGCGACCCCATGGACAGCAGCATGCTGTTCCTCCCTGTCTATCAGCAACTCCCAGAGATTGTTCAAACTCATGTCCATTGAGTCAGTAATGCCATCCAACTATCTTATCCTGTGTTGTGCCCTTCTCCTCCTGCCTTCAGTCATTCTCAGCATCAGGGTCTTTTCAAATGAGTCAGTTCTTCGCACCAGGTGGCCAAAGTTTTGGAGTTTCAGCTTGAACATCAGTACTTCCAATGAAAATTCAGGACTGATCTCCTTTAGGATGGAATGGTTGGATTTCCTTGCTGTCCAAGGGACTCTCAAGAATCTTCTAAACACCACAATTCAAAAACATCAATTCTTTGGTGCTCAGCTTCCTTTAGAGTACCAAACTCACATCCATACACGACCACTGGAAAAACAATAGCCTTGACTAGATGGACTTTTATTGGCAAAGTAATGTCTCTGCTTTTTAATATGCTGTCTAGGTTGGTCGTAACTTTCCTTTCAAGGAGTAAGCGTCTTTTAATTTCATGGATACAATCAGCATCTGCAGTGATTTTGGAGCCCAAAAATTAATGGCAGCCACTGTTTCTACTGTTTCCCCATCTATTTGCAATGAAGTGATGGGATCGGATGCCATGATTTAGTTTTCTGAATGTTGAGTTTTAAGCCAAATTTTGATTCTCCTCATTCACTTTCATCAAGAGGCTCTTTAGTTCTTCTTCACTTTCTGTCATAGGTGGGTGTCATCTGCATATTCTAGGTTATTGATATTTCTCCCAGCAATCTTGATTCCAGCTTGTGCTTCATCCAGCCCAGCGTTTCTCATGATTTACTCTGCATATAAGTTAAATAAGCAGGGTGACAATATGCAGCCTTGATGTACTCCTTTTCCTATTTGGAGCCAGTCTGTTGTTCCATGTCCAGTTCTAACTGTTGCATCCTGACCTGCATACAGATTTCTCAAGAGGCAGGTCAGGTGGTCTGGTATTCCCACACATTTAAGAATTTGTCACAGTTTATTGTGATCCACACAAAGGCTTTAGCATAGTCAATGAAGCAGAAATAGATGTTTTTCTGGAACTCTCTTGCTTTCTCCATAATCCAGCGATGTTGGCAATTTGATCTCTGGTGCCTCTGCCTTTTCTAAAACCTGCTTGAACATCTGGGAGTTCACGGTTCACATATTGCTGAAGCCTGTCTTGGAGAATTTTGAGCATGACTTTACTAGCGTGTGAGATGAGTGCAATTGTGCAGTAGTTTGAGCATTTTTGGCATTGCCTTTCTTTGGGATTGGAATGAAAACTGACATTTTCCAGTCCTGTGGCCACTGCTGAGTTTTCCAAATTTGCTGGCATATAGAGTGCAGCACTTTCACAGCATCATCTTTCAAGATTTGAAATATCTCAACTGGAATTCCATCACCTCCACTAGCTTTTTTCGTAGTGATGCTTTCTAAGGCCCACTTGACTTCACATTCCAAGATGTCTGGCTCTAGGTCAGTGATCACATTATTGTGACTATCTTGGTCGTGAAGATCTTTTTTGTACAGTTCTTCTGTGTATTCTTGCCACGTCTTCTTAATATCCTCTGCTTCTGTTAGGTCCATACCATTTCTGTCCTTTACTGAGCCCATCTTTGCATGATAAGTTCCCTTGGTATCTCTAATTTTCTTGAAGAGATCTCTAGTCTTTCCCATTCTTTTTTCCTCTATTTCTTTGCATTGATCACTGAGGAAGTCTTTATTATCTCTCCTTGCTATTCTTTGGAACTCTGCATTCAAATGGGTACGTCTTTCCTTTTCTCCTTTGCTTTTCATTTCCCTTCTTTTCACAGCTGTTTGTAAGGCCTCCTCAGACAGTCACTTTGCTTTTATGCATTTCTTTTCTTGGGGATGGTCTTATCCCTGTCTCCTGTACAATGTCACAAACCTCCATCCAAAGTGCCAGTTCATCAAACACTCTATCAGATCTAGTTCCTTAAATCTATTTCTCACTTCCACTGCATAATCATAAGGGATTTGATTTAGGTCATATCTGAATGGTCCAGTGGTTTTCCCTACCTTCTTCAATTTCAGTCTGAATTTGGCAATAAGGAGTTCATGATCTGAGCCACAGTCAGCTCCCAGCCTTGTTTTTGCTGACTGTATAGAGCTTCTCCATCTCTGGCTGCAAAGAATATAATCAATCTGATTTTTGTATTGACCATCTGGTGATGTCCATGTGTAGAGTCTTCTCTTGTGTTGTTGGAAGAGGGTGTTTGCTATGACCAGTGCGTTCTCCTGGCAAAACTCTATTAGCCTTTGTCCTGCTTCATTTCATGCTCCAAGGCCAAATTTGCCTGTTACTCCAGGTGTTTCTTGACTTCCTACTTTTGCATTCCAGTCCCCTATAGTGAAAAGGACATCTTTTTGGGGTGTTAGTTCTAAAAGGTCTAATATGTCTTCATAGAACCGTTCAACTTCAGTTTCTTTAGCATTACTAGTTGGGGCATAGACTTGGATTATCATGATATTGAATTGTTTGCCTTGGAAACGAACAGAGATCATTCTCTCGTGTTTGAGATTGCATCCAAGTATAGCATTTTGGACTCTTTTGTTGACTATGATGGCTACTCCATTTCTTCTAAGGGATTCTTGCCCACAGTAGTAGATATAATGGTCATCTGAGTTAAATTCACCCACTCCAGTCCATTTTAGTTCCCTGATTTCCAAAATGTTGACGTTTACTCTTGCCATCTCCTGTTTGACCACTTCCAATGTACCTTGATTCATGGACCTAAGATTCCAGGTTCCTATGCAATATTGCTCTTTACAGCATCAGACCTTGCTTCTATCACCAGTCACATCCACAACTGAGTGTTGTATTTGCTTTGCCTCTGTCTCTTCATTCTTTCTGGAATTATTTCTCCACTGTCTCCAGTAGCATATTGGGCACCTACTGACCTGGGGAGTTCATCTTTCAGTGTCCTATCTTTTTGCCTTTTCATACTGTTCATGGGGTTCTCAAGGCAAGAGTACTGAAGTGGTTTCTCATTGCTTTCTCCAGTGGACCACATTTTGTCAGAACTCTCCACCATGATCCTTCCGTCTTGGATGGCCCTACCTGGCATGGCTTAGTTTTATTGAGTTAGACATGGCTGTGGTCCATGTGATTAGATCGTTAGTTTTCTGTGGTTGTGGTTTCAGTCTGTCTGCCCTCTGATGCCCTCTCTCCGCATCTACTGTCTCACTCGATTTCTCTTACCTTGGACGTGGGGTATCTCTTCATGGCTGCTCCAGCAAAGCACAGCCACTGCTCCCTACCTTGGATGTGGGGTTTCTCTTACCTTGGACGTAGGGTATCTCTTCTCGTCCACTCGCTGCTCCAGCACTGTGCAGCCACCACTTGCAGCTTACTAGACCTTTTTTATGAGATGCTAGGCCATTTTTGGGAGAAGGCAATGGCAACCCACTCCAATACTCTTGCCTGGAAAGTCCCATGGACGGAGGAGCCTGGTAGGCTGCAGTCCATGGGATTGCAAAGAGTCGGACATGACTGGGAGACTTCACTTTCACTTTTCACTTTCATGCATTGGAGAAGGAAATGGCAACCCACTCCAGTGTTCTTGCCTGGAGAATCCCAGGGATGGGGGAGCCTGGTGGGCTGCCATCCATGGGGTTGCACAGAGTTGGACACGACTGAAGCGACTTACCAGCAGCAGCAGCATTTTTATCACTATGCCAATAAATTAAATATTGTAAATTCTAACTTTAAATGTTTATC
This sequence comes from Moschus berezovskii, assembly GCF_049115385.1. NCBI lineage: Eukaryota > Metazoa > Chordata > Mammalia > Artiodactyla > Moschidae > Moschus > Moschus berezovskii. The sequence goes on along the minus strand of NC_142483.1, from coordinate 41,490,240 downwards.
CTTCCCTAAGATAACTGTCAATGACCTGCATTTTAAGAAATAAACAAACAGAAAGTCCACAGAGTAAAACAGAAACTTACGGTAATGAATATACACACACATCCACACACATACCCTATTAAAATTTCTTTTTAAAAAATATTTCTTTACTTATTTGGTTGTGCCAGGTCTTAGTTGCAGCACACAGGATCATTAATCTTCCTTGTGGCAAGTGGGATCATTAGCTGTGGCATGTGAACTCTTAGTTGTGGCATGTGGGATCTAGCTCCCTTACCAGAGACCAAACCCAGGACCCTTTCATTGGGAGCACGGAGTCTTAGCCACTGGACCAACAGGGAAGTCCCTTAAAGTTTATACTTACATATGAGGATCAAAGAGTTATCCATTACCTTAAAACAGTACTATCCTCACTAGCTAGTGCTCTGGTTTGAACTATTCAAGTTATTGTCTTACTTTCTCCTTAAATACAAAATCTGAGTCAACAAATATCAAGTGCCTTTCTAAAATAAGTATTCAACTAGGTTAAGTCATTTTAGAATAATTCAACAAAGGCATCCATCTTCCCTTCTTACCAATAATGAAGCTTAATTCAGAGATGGATAACCTCATCTCAGTAGATAAATATGACAATAAACTGCTCTGAGTTTTGTCTCCCTTTCTTTCTTCATGCTCCATTAGGATGCAACAAGAAATACATTTTCATTTTTATGGTCATTAAAGAAGAATGAATGGAGTAAAAAAATGAAATTTAGCTCATTTAGATTGAGCTCAGTTCAACGAGGCTGACCTTTTCTGTTCATTTTGTTTATAAGCAAATACAAGCTTTATTTTGATGAAATATCTTAATAATCTCTCTATCACAAACACCAAGTCTTAAGCAGATGAACTGTAGAAGTGCCACCTCCACAGATATCCTATGCCCTTCAAGGCACCAACATAAAATCCTAGTTAAGTTTAATTAAAACTACAAAAATCAGCAGATAGATATTTATATAAGTTAACTGAATGACAAAGACTCATTGTGGATAAATTTTGGTTTCACTGAACGCTAGCCCAGCTTATAAGGCATTCTTATCACACATGTAGTAGATGGGCCTTTTATTTATTTATTTATTTATTTTAGCATCTAGATCTCCCTCCCAAAGCATCTCAGTAGTCAAACTATTTCCATTGTGTCCAGTATATAGCATAGACTGCATAAGAGTTTGCAAGAAGAAAAAACAAACAAACAAAATAATAATTCCCTGGCCAGGGAAATAAGATCCCACATGCTATGCAATAAAGCCAGAAACAAACAACAAACAAAATAGTCAAAGCATCTTTGTAAAATTATTTTTTGTTGGAAAATAGTTACATGAAAAATGAGCAATTGAATTAATTTAGAAAGTATAAAGCAATTGAGCCAATAAACTTAAAATTTCAGAGTATAGAAAATCACAGAGTCAGAAAAACCCAAAGATGATATCCAAAAGCCATATATACCAGTTCCACAAAATCAAGAGTCATGTGATAAAATAGCAAAATAAATGCTTAATAATTGGGGTCAGATATTGGGGCCATGTATTAAGAACATGATAAACCACTTTATAGAATTTAGACTATGTCTTAAATAACACAAAAAATTAGCCAAAACTCTCAGAAAAGTGGGCTCAAATTACTTAAGTCACATGTCAGTCACTGAAACTATTCTGGTTCAGTACTTCTGCTTTAAAACTATTTTCAGATATGGTGAGAAATCAGGGCACCCCAAAGACATAAAGCTAAACTTTAAGATGCTAAATATTATTCCTTATTCCTTACGCTCCATCTGTTTTTCAGTTCAGTTCAGCTTAGTCACTCAGTCATATCCAACCTTTTGCGACCCCATGAATCACAGCATGCCAGGCCTCCCTGTCCATCACCAACTCCCGGAGTTCACTCAAACTCACCTCCATCGAGTCGGTGATGCCATCCAGCTATCTCATTCTCTGTCGTCCCCTTCTCCTCCTGCCCCCAATCCCTCCCAGCATCAGACTCTTTTCCAGTGAGTCAACTTGTCGCATGAGGTGGCCAAAGTACTGGAGTTTCAGCTTTAGCATCAGTCCTTCCAACGAACACCCAGGACTGATCTCTTTTAGGATGAACTGGTTGGATCTCCTTGCAGTCCAAGGAACTCTCAAGAGTCTTCTCCAACACCACAGTTCAAAAGCATCAATTCTTTGGCGATCAGCCTTCTTCACAGTCCAACTCTCACATCCATACATGACTACTGGAAAAACCATAGCTTTGGCTAGACGGACCTTTGTTGGCAAAGTAATGTCTCTGCTTTTTAATATGCTATCTAGGTTGGTCATAACTTTCCTTCCAAGGAATAAAGGTCTTTTAATTTCACGGCTGCAGTCAGCATCTGCAGTGATTTTGGAGCCCCAAAAAATAAAGTCTGACACTGTTTCCACTGTTTCCCCATCTATTTGCCATGAAGTGATGGGGCCAGATGCCATGATCTTTGTTTTCTGAATGTTGAGCTTTAAGCCAACTTTTTCACTCTTCTCTTTCACTTTCGTCTGTTTTATTGGCATTTAAAAGGCAATGGATTAGATAAGGAAAAACATATCTTCTGAACTCCTTTTTTTGTTTATTTTTTAATTGATACTACCCTATTCTTCACACTGACGTTATAATAGCAACTAAGTCTGAAGGCTTAACAATTAAACCATTGAATGCCTACTAAGTGCCACGTATTTTGTTGGAATGGGAATAGAATAATGAGAAAAAAGGCAAAGACAAAAGTAACTAACTAACAAAAATAGCACAATAAAACAGAAATCACTCTCATCCTCAAAAATTTATATCCTAAAAGATAATTAATAATCTTAAGAGACGCCGGCCCCGGCGGCCCAGACGCAACGCGAGAGACGCCGGCCCCGGCGCAACGAACCACGCAAAGAGGTGAGGCCGTGAGGAGCTACCCCACACCTGAGGCCAGGGCCGGCGGCCGAGAGGAGCTACCCCACGTCGAACAGGTGGTGGCTGCGCGGGCGCAGGAGGGCTGAGAGGAGCTACTCCGCGTTCAAGGTCAGGAGGGGCGGCCTTGAGGAGATACCCCTCGTCCAAGGTAAGGTACAGCGGCTGCACTTTGCTGGAGCGGCTGTGAAGAGATTTTCCACGACCAAGGTAAGAGAAACCCAAATAAGACGGTAGGTATTGCTAGGGGGCATCAGAGGGCAGACAAACTGAAATCATAATCACAGGAAACTAGCCGATCTGATCACATGGACCACAGCCGAATGTGGTCCACTGGAGAAGGGAATGGCAAACCACTTCAGTATACTTGCCTTGAGAACCCCATGAACAGTAACAAAGGGCAAGATGATAGGATACTGAATGAGGAATTCCCCAGGTCGGTAGGTGCCCAGTATGCTACTGGAGATCACTGGAGAAATAACTATAGAAGGAATAAAGGGATGGAGCAAAAGCAAAACCAATACCCAGTTGTGGATGTGACCAGTGATAGAAGCAATGTCCGGTGCTGTAAAGAGCAATATTGCATAGGAACCTGGAATATTAGGTCCATGAATCAAGGCAAATTGGAAGTGGTCAAACAGGAGATGGCAAGAGTGAACGTCGACATTCTAGGAATCAGTGAATTAAAATGGACTGGAATGGGTGAATTTAACTCGGATGACCATTATATCTACTACTGTGGGCAGGAATCCCTTAGAAGAAATGGAGTAGCCATCATGGTCAACAAAAGAATCCGAAATGCAGTACTTGGATGCAATCTTAAAAATGACAGAATGATTTCTGTTCGTTTCCAAGGCAAACCATTCAATATTAAAGTAATCCAGGCCTATGCCCCAACCAGTAATGCTGAAGAAGCCGAAGTGAATCAGTTCTATGAAGACCTACAAGACCTTTTAGAACGAACACCCAAAAAAGATGTCCTTTTCATTATAGGGGACTGGAATGCAAAAGTAGGAAGTCAAGAAACACCTGGAGTAACAGGCAAATTTGGCCTTGGAGCACGGAATGAAGCAGGGCAAAGGCTAATAGAATTTTGTCAAGAGAACGCACTGGTCATAGCAAACACCCTCTTCCAACAACACAAGAGAAGACTCTACACATGGACATCACCAGATGGTCAACACCGAAATCAGATTGATTATATTCTTTGCAACCAAAGATGGAGAAGCTGTATACAGTTAGCAAAAACAAGACCAGGAGCTGACTGTGGCTCAGATCATGAACTCCTTATTGCGAAATTCAGACTTAAATTGAAGAAAGTAGGGAAAACCACTAGACCATTCAGATATGACCTCAATCAAATCCCTTATGATTATACAGTGGAAGTGAGAAATAAATTTAAGGGACTAGATCTGATTGATACAGTGCCTGATGAACTCTGGACGGAGGTTCGTGACATTGTACAGGAGACAGGGACCAAGACCATCCCCATGGAAAACAAATGCAAAAGAGCAAAATGGCTGTCTGAGGAGGCCTGACAAATAGCTGTGAAAAGAAGAGAGGCGAAAAGCAAAGGAGAAAAGGAAAGATATAAGCATCTGAATGCAGAGTTCCAAAGAATAGCAAGGAGAGATAAGAAAGACTTCCTCAGTGATCAATGCAAAGAAATAGAGAAAAACAACAGAATAGGAAAAACAAGAGACCTCTTCAAGAAAATTAGAGATTCCAAGGGAACATTTCATGCAAAGATGGGCTCGACAAAGGACAGAAATGGTATGGACCTAACAGAAGCAGAAGATATTAAGAAGAGATGGCAGGAATACACAGAAGAACTGTACAAAAAAGATCTTCACGACCAAGATAGTCATGATAACGTGATCACTGACCTAGAGCCAGACATCTTGGAATGTGAAGTCAAGTAGGCCTTAGAAAGCATTACTACTAACAAAGCTAGTGGAGGTGATGGAATTCCAGTTGAGCTATTTTAAGTCTTGAAAGATGATGCTGTGAAAGTGCTGCACTCAATATGCCAGCAGATTTGGAAAACTCAGCAGTGGCCACAAGACTGGAAGAGGTCAGTCTTCATTCCAATCCCAAAGAAAGGCAATGCCAAAGAATGCTCAAACTACCACACAGTTGCACTCGTCTCACACGCTAGTAAAGTCATGCTCAAAATTCTCCAAGCCAGGCTTCAGCATTATGTCAACCGTGAACTCCCAGATGTTCAAGCAGGTTTTAGAAAAGGCAGAGGCACCAGAGATCAAATTGCCAACATCCGCTGGATCATGGAGAAAGCAAGAGAGTTTCAGAAAAACATCTATTTCTGCTTCATTGACTATGCCAAAGCCTTTGACTGTGTGGATCACAATAAACTGTGGAACATTCTGAAAGAGATGTGAATCCCAGACCACCTGACCTGCCTCTTGAGAAACCTGTATGCAGGTCAGGAAGCAACAGTTATAACTGGACATGGAACAACAGACTGGTTCCAAATAGGAAAAGGAGTACGTCAAGGTTGTTTATTGTCACCTTGCTTATTTAACTTCTATGCAGAGTACATCATGAGGAACGCTGGGCTGGAAGAAGCACAAGCTGGAATCAAGATTGCTGGGAGAAATATCAATAACCTCAGATATGCAGATGACACTACCCTTATGGCAGAAAGTGAAGAGGAACTCAAAAGCCTCTTGATGAAAGTGAAAGAGGAGAGTGAAAAGGTTGGCTTGAAGCTCAACATTCAGAAAACAAAGATCATGGCATCTGGTCCCATCACTTCATGGGAAATAGACGGAAAAACAGTGGAAACGGTGTCAGACTTTATTTTGGGGGGCTCCAAAATCACTGCAGATGCTGATTGTAGCCAGGAAATTAAAAGACGCTTGCTCCTTGGAAGGAAAGTTATGACCAACCTTGATAGTATATTAAAAAGCAGAGACATGACTTTGCCAACCAAGGTCCGTCTAGTCAAGGCAATGGTTTTTCCCGTGGTCATGTATGGATGTGAGAGTTGGACTGTGAAGAAGGCTGATCGCCGAAGAATCGATGCTTTTGAACTGTGATGTTGGAGAAGATTCTTGAGAGTCCCTTATACTGCAAGGAGATCCAACCAGTCCATTCTAAAGGAGATCAATCCTGGATGTTCATTGGAGGGACTGATGCTAAAGCTGAAACTCCAATACTTTGGCCACCTCATGAGACGAGTTGCCTCACTGGAAAAGACTCTGATGCTGGGAAAGGTTGGGGGCGGGAGGAGCAGGCGACAACGGAGAATGAGATGGCTGGATGGCATCACCGACTCTGTGGACATGAGTTTGAGTGTACTCCGGGAGTTGGTGATGGACAGGGAGGCCTGGCGTGCTGTGATTCATGGGGTCACGGAGAGTCGGACACGACTGAGCGTCTGAACTGAACTGAACTGAAGAATATATAATCACATGAATACATGATTATTATGAATGCTGTGAATAAGAAATAAATCATGCAATGCAAGAATTGACCTAATCAGGGACCCTTCCCTTGAATAAAATCTAAGGTATACTTCTCTGAGCCTCACTAGGACCTGATTTTTTTTTTTTTTTTTTTTAATATATCCTTAAAGCCCCAGTTTTAGAAAGAATCCTGTTAAGTTTTTTTAGCCAAAATCCCCCTCTTTGACATCTGGTCAAATTCCTCATCCTTCACCATCCTATAGGCCATGTCTTATTATCTGACGAGCATAGCATGCTTTCAAGCAATAATCTGGTAGTTTAGCTGAAACAGAATTGACAGAGAGGAGCCTGGCAGGCTACAGTCCATCCATACATTGCAAAGACTGGGACACAACTGAGCATCCTTACTCTTACTCTAATTAATTTCCTCTTAATAGTTTTCATCCTCTAATACCCACCCTGCTGCTTGTTTATAAACCCCCACTTGTCCATTTTGTATTTAGTACTGAGCCAAGTTCTATACTGAGTCTCTTGTCCCCTATTGCAATAGTTCCTGATAAAAATATATTTCACCATTTAAACTACTGTCAGACTCTGTTTTTTCAACAACGTACACAGGTCCTGAGATGGCAGAGGATATTGTATCACATTGAAAAATGGTCTCTATATTTTTGTAATAGCACAAATATGTTTAATGGGATTGGCAGGAATCTGTATACTATTTATTCAGGTTAAATCAGGCCCTACCACTGCTTTTGTAAATAAAGTTTTCTTGGAACATAATCACAACATATTTTTTACATGTTTTCTGTGGCTGCTTCACCTCCTATAAAGGCAGTTGGGTAGTTGTGACAAAGAATATGTATCCCACAAAACCTGAAAGAATTACCACGTGGCCCTTTGCCAAACGCTGTTATAAACTCTTAATCAGGTATACAAAACATTGATTTTATGAGATTGCCAAATTGTGCAAAACCTTGCCTGCTTTGGGACAAACGTCATCAAGGAACTTGTGACTAACTTAAACACTTGCTTTCTGGAATCTTACAGTTTTCTTAAAGATTACCAGAAGCCTTTGTTAAAATAAAATTATAAGCAGACTACCAAAATATAAATTAGATTGAAATCTAATTATGTTGCTTAAAGCAATGCAAAGCGGTCTCAGATCTCTCTGCCTAAATAGTGGTTCAATCCTTCTGGGAAAAAACAAATACATTAGGAAATATTTCACTAGACTGCAGAAGGTATCCTATACTTCCAAAGGAGCCACAGTCATTTATCTTCCTGGAAAATTTTTAAAAAATTTTCCCATGCAGAAAATTTGAATTAATAATATGATCATCTATATATTGTACAAATGCATGCAACACAAAAATTTTCCATATTTGTTTTATCTAGATAATGTGAGTGTGTGTGCTTATAGACTTCTTTTACAGAATTAATTTTACATAAACTGCAGACATCATGACTCTACTTTTTTAGGATTGGTTCTCTCAAAGTAAGGGTTTCGCAGGTTGCTCAGTGGTAAAGAATCCACTTGCCAAGGCAGGATGTGGGTTCAATCCCTGGATAGGGAAAATCCCCTGGAGAAGGAAATGGCAACCCACTCCAGTATTCTTGCCTAGAACATTCCATGGACAGAGGAGACTGGTAGGCTACAGTCCATTGGGTCACAAAGAATCAGACTAAAGTAAAGACATTCCTTTACATAACAAAACTATCATTATCATATCACAAAAAATAATTAGCAACAATTTTCCCTAACATCTAATATACAGTCCACATTCAATTTTTTCCCATTTGAATTACAACTCTCAAACTCATGCATTCCATTTCTTTAAGTCCGTTTTATCTTTATTATTCCATGACAGGTACCCATTTACTTTATTTGTTTGCTTGTTTTGGCTTTATTTCATTACATTAACTTTCTGGACAAACAGTTATTTTGAAGAATATTCTACACATCTCATTGTGGTACTTTTTTAATGTGTTCATTCTTTTCGTATTTCCTGGAAGCTTAATTTATTAAAATACATTGAATAAAAAAAATCTCATGAGGACACAATAACACTTTTAGGGTAAAAAGGAGAAGAAACACAAAAAGAAAATAAACACTCACTCCAGTCTCACTGGAAGTGATTATTACATCCATTTCTTACTCTGAAAATTTCTAAACAAAGGAAAATAAGCATTCAGCCTGCTTTTAGAAAGAGTAGTATTTTATCCCAAACAGATGAGAAAAGTGCTTCTTCAGAGGAAATTTTAGTCAATAAATGCAAAAAGAAAGAGAGAATTAGAAAATCACCATTCTGCAATAACTAGGGAATCATTAATTGAGGAAAGTACAATCAAGAAATGCTAACACTATTAGATGAAAGACTGTTGCACAACCAGTCATTAGCCTAGTACCAAAAAAATTCCCACCCACTTCTAGGGTACTTACTCATTACAAAGGTAAAACTACAGCTTTAGATAGAAAAAATTTTGATATCACTTTAAATTATACGATCAAACCTAACACCACTAAAAGTGAGGTAACCTGATTTTATGTCCATTTGATATGATTCGGTAAAACAAACAGGGTCACCTATGAAAGGTTCTTGCCAAAATTTTTTCTTTTTGCCTGAATGTAGTTAAGACTTGAGACTTAAATATCAATTCTTCTAATTAGGTGCTTGATAAAACAGTCTCATAACAGCAACTTGATAAAAAATATTTTGTTTTTATAAGTTGCAAGTATACTTGAATCAAGGATCAGTCATTCTACTAGTGGGTATGACTATCGCAGCTGACCTGGGAATTAACTGAGAACTGGTACACTGCAGAGGAAAGGACAATGAACTGTGTGGAAGGAACCTCACGTTCATACACAGAATTTTTTTCCCTGTCGAAGTTTGGCTATCACAGCTTCTTCTCAGAGCCTGTTCTTCCAGTGATGAAATAAATTTGAGTAACATACTTCTCATGTTATGTACCAAAACTCCATGACTTTTAAGTCACAGAAAACAGTTTTACACACACAAGTCAGTGTACTGCTTAGGAGGAGGGGTTGAGATCCTGCCTGCCAGGCTGTGAAATTCCGGCTCAAGTGCTGCTACATCCTTTCTAAGCTGCACTGATCCATAAAATAGAGATAAGGCAATTACATTACCTATTTCACAGGGTTGTTGTGAGGATTTATTTGGCTAATGCATCTAAATGCTTAAAAAAAATGACTACTGCAACATAAGCATTAGAGACATATTATAAAGCAAGAGAGTTCCAGAAAAACACCTATTTCTGCTTTATTGATTACACCAAAGGCTTTGACTGTGTGGATCACAACAAACTGTGGAAAATTCTGAAAGAGATGGGAATACCAGACCACCGGACCTGCCTCCTGAGAAATCTATATGCAGGTCAAGAAGCAACAGTTAGAATTGGACATGGAACAACAGACTGGTTCCAGATCGAGAAAGGAGCACATCAAGGCTGTATATTGTCACCCTGCTTATTTAACTTATTTGCAGAGTACCTCATGTGAAATGCTGGGCTGGAAGAAGCACAAACTAGAATCAAGATTGCCAGGAGAAATATCAATAACCTCAGATATGCAGATGACACCATCCTTATGGCAGAAAGTAAAGAAGAACTAAAGGGCCTCTTGATGAAAGTGAAAGAGGAGAGTGAAAAAGTTGGCTTAAAACTCAACATTCAGAAAACAAAGATCATGGCCTCCGTTCCCATCACTTCATGGCAAATAGATGGGGAAACAATGGAAAAAGTGGCTGGCTTTATTTTTTTTTTTTTGGTCTCCCAAATCACTCTAGATGGTGACTGCTGCCATGGAATTAAAAGATGCCTGCTAATTGAAAGAAAAGCTCTCACCAACCAGACAGCTTATTAAAAAGCAGAGACATTACTTTGCCAACAAAGGCCCGTGTAGTCAAAGCTATGGTTTTTCCAGTAGTCATGTATGAATGTGAGAGTTGGACTCTAAAGAAAGCTGAGCACTGAAGAACTGATGCTTTTGAACTGTGGTGTTGGGAAGGACTCTGAGAGTCCCTTGGACTGCAAGGAGATCCAACCTTCATTGGAAGGACTGATGCTGAAGTTGAAACACCAATACTTTGGCCACCTGATGCACAGAACCAATTCATTGGTAAAGACCCTGAAGCTGGGGAAGATTGAAGGCAGGAGGAAAAGGGAATGACAGAGAATGAGACAGTAGGATGGCATCACTGACGCGATAGACGTGAGTTTGAGTAGGCTCCAGGAGTTGATGATAGACACGGAAGCCTGGCATGCTGCAGTCCATGGGGTTGCAAAGGGTCGGACATGACTGAGTGACTGAACTGAACTGATTACATCATTATGGTTCATCTAACATTATTCAAAATCATTACTATATTTTACTTGAAATGAGGTCTGAATTAAGACCATGCTGGTGGCAATTACACTTTTAAGTTACAAATATTGTTGTGGTCAATGTTTTTGTCATAAAAGGCATTTGAGACAATAGTTAAAACAGTGCACCAGGCTGTAGGCTGATTTGAAATCTGAAAATCATGTATACCCTCATTCTCGTTTTTATTAATATTCCTCGATTACAGTGTCTAGAAAGCTAAGCTGCAGCAAGAGATGGCTCAGTGACATTCTTGCTAAAAGAAGTCAGTGGAAATCAACTGGTAGAGCATCTAGCAATGCTTCTGAACAAGAGAGACACAGCTAGTGTCATTCTTTTGTCCCTTAAAATGCACCATTCTTTCTGTCTGAAACAGACAGAAAGCAGCTCTGTTGAGAATATAAAGTCAAAAAACACAGTCTTTAAGATGGCAAAGGGCACAGATATAAGAGCTGGATCCCCAATGACACCACTGAACATCTACAGCAGTCAGCCTGCAAAATTTCTTATTATATGAGGAAAGTAATTCCTTATGTGTTTAAACCACAATTTATCTGATTTTCTATCACTTGCTACTAAGGACAATTCTAACTGATATACTTATTTGATTTCATTTTATGTTTTAAAAACACCAAGAGGGAGGCAAGATTATTATTTTCTGTTAGACATGTAGTAAAAACATTCTTTAAAAGCCTTGTTTTGAAAAGACCTATAATGATTAAGTTTATCTTAAACTTTCACTGAGCTTAAAACTTTAATTTGCTGAATGGGTTAGGAGATTATTATCTTGCATTCTAAGTTAGAAACTCTTCAACAGAAACTGTATCAGTAGCAAACTGAGATGGGCTAATAACAAATAACTTATTTTTAAGGCTCTTACAATCACTATTGCCTTATTAGATGTTTAAAGACTATGAGAAAGGTCTGTTGAATTAATGGAGTATTTTCGGGAAGTAAAATAAGAATTTTAATGTGGCCTATGGATTGTGAAGACTTTAAGAATTGTCTAAAAGATAATCTCCACCATGATAAAAGTAATCAGTTAAGGCAATTTAACAGAAGGAAATGTTGATAGTGTATAGATAATAAATGTATTTATCACTGGGTCCTGAAACATGGAGTCTACTCTCTGGTGTGCTTTGGATGGCTGGACAATCTCTCATTGCTAAATTAATATGTTACCCCTCTTCATTTTCTTATGCTGCTAAGTAAATATAATAAAACAGGCTTGTTAAAACGCATTTTTGAATAAAATTCAAGACAACTCCCACTGCAAAATACGCCAAAAGAAATGCAAAGGCACCTTCTATTGCTTGAAGCATTTTGCGGGAAGCTTTCTGAATTTCAAGGAAACAGTCTTATAGTTACAAAGCTTCCTCTACTTATTTTCCTTAAAGTTTCTGCCCTCAGTATTCTACTGTAAACCACAGATTTAAATAGAGTTGCAGAAATCCTTCTTTGGTCAACTCACTTCAAGACCTATAAATAATAGAATCACCATCTAAATACATTCACAAATCTCTTTTGATGTTAAATTTTCAGCAGTATCCTAAGTCTACACACTGTAAGATTTTGAAGGGATTATTTAAATTCTAGAGCACCCCAGAAACTTCAGAAAAGTCAACAAATGCTTTGTTTTCCTGAACACAAGAACCACAATTAAGACAGCTTTTTCATCCTAAGAAGATGTTATGTCAACCTTTCCTGCAAACAACCCAAATAGAACTTTTTATATTCAGCATATAACATATATGTTATCCATGTTATATGCTATTCAGGATACATAAAAGGATGGGAGAGAATATTCCAAATTAAGGGCAACTAGATTTACTGATTAATTCCACTTGAAGGTATTTCAAATGTTAAGCATGAGGAATTGGAAAATTTTGCTTTTGCCTGTGGCAGTATGCAAAACCTGTGTATTCCTGACACCAGTCTGGCAAAGTAAATGCTCAGGTGTTCACACTGTCTCCTCTTCTTTCCATCATCTGTATTTCTCTACATCACAGTGACACTGAGAAACAGCGTTTGGGGCGATCAAACACACTCTTTTTCTCTATCATTTACCCTTCTGATGCTGAGGAATATGCTCACTCACACTGGAAACTTGGTACATTTGAGCTTTCTCAAGAACTGTTCCAAATGCACACCTGGACGTGCATGTAAGCCTGGATCCTGAACTGCATGGAAACCATGATAACCTAGAACCAGAATGGAACTCTACCTCCTCTGTATCAGATTGTTAACTAGGCAAATAAAGTCCCTGCCCTCCAGATGCTCACATTCTAGTGGATAGTGATGTCGAAGTAAACAAATAAATGACTTAATTTTAAATAGTGCATAACTCCTATAAGAAAAATAAAGAAAATTAATGAGACTAGAAAGCTATCTCAAAAAGCAAGGCCTAGAGGGAGGAAAGGTTACTTTTCTTACCGTCCTTCTAGGATCTCTGGCTGGGGCCCTATGAATTGGACTGACAAGAAAGATTTATAAGAGAACAGAATACAAATGTATTTAATATAAGTTGTACACAACATGGGAGCCTTCAAAAGTAAATGAAGACCTGAAGAAATATTTAAACCTGGGCATTTTTATACGAGGCTTGGTGATGAATGGGAAGTCATCGAAAACATGATAGGAAAAAACAGGTATGAGCTAAAGGCTTGCCTGTCGATCCAGGAGACATAAAAGATGCAGGTTTGATCCCTGGGTCAGGAAGACACCTTAGAGGAGGAAATGGCAATGCACTCCAGTATTTTTCCCTGGAGAATCCCATGGACAGAGGAGCCTGGTGGACTACAGTCCATAAGGTCACAAAGAATCAGACATGACTGAAGCAACTTGGCACACATGCTCTCAAGGGTAGTAAATTCAAAGAAACTTAGCACAGCCTGCTTGCTCGGATTCTTCTTGGACATCACTCTGTCCTTGGAAGTAAAAAAGCTCCTTTACTCTGGGAATAGGGAAGGCCTCACATGATAGCCTACTGACCAGTTTCAAAAGAGAAGCAGGAGGTCAGACTGTCTTTATGCAACTACTGCTTTTCAAATTTCTTCATTTTAAAAGATTCAAAGTGCCATATTTTGGGGTAGTGTGCTCGAACCCTATCAAAGTCTATGTGAAAGGGCCACAATTGAGTGTGTATTTAAACTGTGCATGTTGACAAATAGATTATTCTGGCAGATGTAGTAGCTAGTTCAAAGACTCTAAGGTGAGAATGCAGCTGATGGGATTTTAGAAACAGGACAACGGCATTGCAGCTGGACCAAAGCTAGCAGGAAACAATATGGTGGAGAACAGGCAGGGTGGGCATCCACTAGATCACATAGGCTATGAAGAGGTGAGAGTGTCTCACACAGGGGAGAAATGAAAACTTAGATGTATGCTGGAAAAACCTCTCCTTGCTGAAGAGGGATGCTGTCAAATTATAGGACTACTTATGGTGAAGAACTTGTGTATGTAATGGACTATATCCAAAGTTTGGTATAGGGCAGGAATCTAACAAATGTTAGCTCATGACTATTTCTTTCTGTTATGATGATGAAAGATGACAATGTATGCCAAAGCAATACAGAGGAATGTGACCACATTTTTCAAATCTGTTTAAATTGCCTTGCCTTACCTTAAAAGTGACACACTCTGAAGTATACAATTCACGAAGAAGAGCTATCATAAAGAAGAGGAAAACTGCAACCACAACTCCTTCTCCCAAAGACAACTGCTAATGGTAGTCTTTTTGTTCTAGACTTTTTCTGTGCAATGATATCCATATAACCGAGCTCACCTTATGTGCACATCGTTGTATTCTGTTTTCTGCATTAATTAAAGTAGTTAAGATTTAAGAGTTTATTAGAGCTCACAGAATCTCTTTCCAGAAGCAACGTGCTATGTAAAATCAATATGATTGCTTGTGCACATTTAACATGTCACAAATTGAATGTGCATGTGTTCTCAGTTAAGTCTCAGTTCAGCTCTCAGATGTATGGAGGGCAAACTAGAATTTTTATACCAGTTTAACAGATGGGTAAAGTGAGATTTCAGTGCCTAATGAGAGAAGCTACATTTCAAATGATTGGGAAAGTTCAACTTAAAACCTAGCTCTGTTTTATTTCTTGCCCACCAAAGGTACCACCAAACCTTCCTATCATCTTTTCCCTCTGTTCATCCTAAAATCTCTTCTACTCCATGTACTTTGGGGCCTCAATATCGGCCCACATCTGTATATCATTAAAAATATGGACTCCCAGGACTCATACCAGATCTAATGATGAAGAACCTGCATTTTAACAATATCTTTAGATGATTTTTTAAAAAATTGATGTTTGCAGAGTGTAGAAAGAGGCTAAAAGGACCAAGATAATTATATGGTGATCACACAGACTTATTCTACATGCTGAACACAAGAATTTATTGGTTTCATACAAAAGACAGGAAAAATAGCAATTCTGAGCTAAAATAGTTCTATTTGGCTATATATTTATTATTCCCCAAAATGCAACATAAAAATGAGTCCCTAACTCACTTAGCTAAAAGCCATTAGCTGAAGGGGTCAGAAAAACATATTTTAAAAATAATTTTCACTTGCAGATAGGCTAATTCACCTGAAAATGACACATGTGAATATATTTTCATGTCAACAAGGATTTTATTACCAAAACCCTAAATGTAGTCATGAGGGATTGGTTAGGACTATTATCGTATATCTATAGAATGGCAAACTATTCGGTCATTTAAAAGGATGTAATGTTATTGAAACAGGCTTTCCTGGTATCTCAGGCATAAAGAATCAACCTGTCAATACAGGAAACACAGGTTTGATACCTGGGTCGGGAAGATCCCCTAAAGAAGGAAATAGCAACCCACTCCATGAACAGATGAGCCTGGCAGACTATAGTCCATAGGGTTGCAGAGTTGGACATGACTTAGCTATTGAAAGAGTAACAGCAATAATAACATTATAGGACACTCTCTCAGGTGCTATTAAATGAAATCAATCAAGCAGCTATATTTAAAGACACAAACATGATTGTAAATATACAGAATATTTCTGGAATATACACAAAGACACTAACAACTTACTTTTGTGAGAGTGGAGCTGAGTGACTTAAAAACAGAAGAGAAACTAACATTTTACCATGCTTGTTTATACATTCTGAATGGCATAAAATATGTATATATCATCTATTCTATCATTTTAAATAAACACCTATAGAAATAACTTTTATTCTGATCAAGGGAAGTGGGGAGAGCAGTAATTATCGTGAATACAATCTTTGAGTGACTTAAAAGCAGAAAATAGTAGAAATGGAGCTCAATAACAATCCATCTCTACCATTAACTAGCAGAACAACTAGTTATTTTCAAGTCTCAGTATTTATTTTAGAGGAGAGCAAACTATCTCTTCCACTGATCACCTTATAATGCTATAAAGATAAAATAAGAAAATACATGTGGTAATCCATTATGAATTGTAATATGCTATACAAAATTAAGTCTGTGTTATTGAGCCTGAATGCTTAATGTTTTGATATTCTCTAAATGAAACCACATCAAATATTAACCACCTCCATTATTGTTCCCCTCCCATACAATCTACATTTCGGTAATAAATGAGTCCTCCTGAATCACAAATCTCAATTTGAATCTGCCTAAAAAATTCCAGAGACATGTCAAATTTGCTTGGCAGTCCAGGCTCATAGTGTCCCTGACCATTGTAAAAAAAAATACAGTTTTCCTTTTATTACTTTTCAATAAAAGTTCCAGTCCGAGTGTTTTATTTTCTTTGCCCCTAAACAGTACCCTCATTTTTCTGATGTCAGGTTGTTAGAGTTTAGTTTGTGGCAAGGATAGGAAGAATCTGCTCATTCTCATGCCAAACCAATGTACATGGATTTTGTGAGGTAAAACTGGTGGAGAGGACAGGTGATTATGATGATGATGATGTTGTGACACTATAATCTATTCTCTTTCTTACACATGCTGCTGCTGCTAAGTCGCTTCAGTCGTGTCCAACTCTGTGCGACCCCATAGACAGCAGCCCACCAGGCTCCCCCATCGCTGGGATTCTCCAGGCAAGAACACTGGAGTGGGTTGCCATATCCTTCTCCAATGCATGAGAGTGAAAAGTGAAAGTGAAGTTGCTCAGTCCTGTCCCACTCTTAGTGACTCCACGGACTGCAGCCTACCAGGCCCTTCTGTCCATGGGATTTTCCAGGCAAGAGTACTGGAGTGGGTTGCCATTGCCTTCTCCACTTACACATGCTAGCAAATGGCAAATGAAGCTGACCTGAAATAATATTTTAAATGTCTCAATTTCTAGCTCACCCCAGTGACACCTAAGAGGCTGTAACAATTAAAGAGGGCATGTTTTGTGTACTCCTCCTAGATTATCTATTCTTCTTTCTCTGATGGTGGAAAACATACCCATCCTTTAAGGACCATTCCAAATGCAATTCCTTTCAAGAATCCATTTCTAGTGACCTCAATCCAATGCTAGTTAGCTTTCCGTGAATTACTACTATATATTCTTATCTGTATTATGAAATGTCACATTCTCGTGTGATATAACTGAATTATATTTTCTTTCCTACTATAGAGTCTGCTATATGAGGACAAAATGTCTTCTTCATTTTCCTATCAGTAAAAATATTTCATATTTAATAGGTATTCAAAAAATTTTAATTCATCACCGTTCAGTAAGTAAAAAGTCTCCCCCAAATCCACTTCAACCTACAGGATAAAACAATTCAGTCTGTAAGTGAAAAACAACTAACTACAGAAAGAACACATTTGATCAACAAAGAAATTGCCTTTATAAAGACCTCTACCGCACTGGGAATTCATTTCCTGCAGCTACCCTATTACCGAATTTTGTTCAAAAAGAAACACCACCATTCGTACAAACTAAGGTAAATTATTCTCTAAACTTGCAATACATACAAATTAGCAGGTTATTTTCAAACAGCTAACTTCACTTGGGTTCTTATTTGCACCTATTTAAAAGTTTACCCTCCTTGTATTCATGCATCTATTCAAAAACCAAATGCTCAAAACAATTTAACAAATATAGAACAGAGATTTTGTTTCAAATTGGAATCCCAAGAGAAGGGGAAAATTACAGTGACATTAATAACTAATGACTCAATCAAAAATTGATTTGAGACAAATTAACAAAGATGAAAGTCAAATTTAGACTCATTTAGTCTGTCTAGAAGAGTTGAAGGAGAATGAAAGCCAATAAGTGCTAAAATTTCGAGAGAAATTACACACTGAATTCATAGTCTCTACACTTATTTTGAAATTACTTCAGTGAGTTTTTTTTTAAATACACCAAAAGGTATAGATTATTTTTTAACCTTTTTAATATAAAGACAGTTAACATTCATCAAGTTTCCATATTGAGCTGTTCAATAGAGGTATCTGATGCAGACCTGACCCTTGCATAATTTCATAGCTTTAAGCATGAGAGACTGAATGGACTTTGAAATAGACAAATGGAGAATTAAAAACAATTTCTATCTCCTTGGTTGATTATAATTTTACTAAGCTTTCACCCAGCCATTTGCTTGGCCATCCACTCATGTTTTCCAAGTTTCTCAGGTTAGTCATAACTACCTAACTACATAACTCATCAACTTCCCTTTTGATTCTCCTAAGGAAGTTATCTCTTTCCTTACAACAAAAGCAATACTGACTCACTCCAGTCTACAAAGCAATTTATTGTTAGGAAAAGGTGGAACTAGGTTCTGAAAGAGGAAAAGCCTGAGTGTCTGGCATTCTAGGAAGCAGAAACAGATTGCCTTTTTGAGGATACAACCTGATTGATGTATAACTCCATTCATCAGTGAGTTTCTGGGAGAGAGGACCTGGTTATCCTAGTCCTTCTCCCAAACCCATACCCCTCAGCAAAATCAAGGTTGCTGGACTTACAGTTAAAAGTGTACCCAACCTGTAAGGGGTGTGAGAGCCTCCCAGCTGGAAGGGAGAAGAGGAGCGTCTACTTCCTCTCTGACCCAAGCCCCCTTCCATTTTCTCAGAACCTTTCCTCACAGGCACACAAATCTCAGATTACCAGTAAAAGAACCTTTCCAACTTAAAGTCACGAAAAATAGCTCGCACTGTTAGGTCTCCTTGCGTTTGCTCACATGGTTCACTCTGACTGGAAAGCCCTCAGTCCTGGCCCGGTGAATTCATTCTCAGTTAAACCTAGTTCAAAGGTCACCTCCTCGGTTAGGGTAATGGGTTCTCAGGCCTCTCAAAGAGGAGCTCACTGTCCTGCGCCTGCGCTTCCGGGTGCGTCCTTCCTCCCCGTGAGCACTCTCTCGCTCTGTGTTACACCTGGCTGTGCAAGTGGCCGACTCCTGAGCAGAACAGTGAACACACTGATTACACACTACTTTGTGACCTTGTACAGCTCCACATCACGTACGGTTCGCGAATGTACCCTGAATACAGAATTTTGAGGGTGTAGCCGAATTTTTCGCCGCACAAGAAGGAGCAACTCCCACAGGGGTCATGTCAGCAATCCAAGCCGAGCTGGGAGTTCAATGCTCGGCTTAACCAGAAACACAGTATATCCTGTCTGACAACTCCCAAAGCCAAGCCAATTCTGTGCTCTCTTCTTCCTTCCTTATTTTTGGAGCTTTCCAAATAAGGCCTGCTGCTGCTGCTGCTGCTAACTCACTGTGCAAATCCCTCAGACCACATCAGCATAGGTGCTTCTGAGGTGCTGGAAAGTCCCCACTGGCCCAAAATTCCGCAAGAAGTGCGCATCCCTCCTCCTGAGGTGCAGTCCTCGCCCAGTCCACGCGTGATCTTCCCTTACATAAAGGACCTCAGTTCAGTTCAGTTCAGTCGCTCAGTCGTGTCCGACTCTTCGCGACCCCATGAATCACAGCACGCCAGGCCTCCCTGTCCATCACCAACTCCCAGAGTTCACTCAAACTCATGTCCATCGAGTCGGTGATGCCATCCAGCCATCTCATTCTCTGTCGTCCCCGTCTCCTCCTGCCCTCAATTCCTCCCAGAATCTTTTCCAGTGAGTCAACTCTTCACGTGAGGTGGCCAAAGTATTGGAGTGTCAGCTTTAACATCAGTCCTTCCAATAATTAATATTATGATGGCCACAAATAAAGGAAAAGAAAAAAAGAAAAGAAAAAATGTATCAGGAACTCAAAAGCCTCTATGCTAGACTCTACAGAAAAAAAAAAAAAAAAAGAACCCAAATATTCTTACCTCTTACAAACTTAGTATATGATATGAATGCTAATGTTATAAAAAGACAATATGCAAAGGAAAAACAGAATGATGGACACAAAATATGAAGAAAAAAGGTAAATTACTCATATGTCCAGGCAGTAATATATGAATATTTAAGAAAGGAATACAAAAAGTCTTAGTTGAAAAGAGAAATTTGTACCCAATAATCTAATGCAAACAGCTACTTTTCCTACCTGCTTAAGGTAAATTGGAAAGTGTCTAGTTCTTCAGAATTTTTAGAGATATGACTGCCCAATTGTTTGATATTTCAATCTCTTCAGTCTTTAATATGTTAATTTTTTGGCCTATTTTGTCTCTCCAATGAAATTTAAAACTCTGTCAAGATAAGCACCATCTCTTTTTCTTCTGTGGTATTCTGTGATGTTCTGAAAATCTGAACATTCTAAATGGATAAAAATTCAGAGGTCCTCTAAAGCACACAGGGTTATTATTGCCTTATTTCCTCAAAATATTAACAATATGAATATAACTATCAATACACAATTTTAAGATCACCTCCAAATAATCTGAACTGCACTGAAAATCTTGTGTTTGTAGGATACTCATTTGAAATTATCCCCAGGCAGACTACCAAAGTAGTAATAATGATAACAATAATAACAACAACAATAATATTAAAAAGCAGTAAAGAAAGCTGGGAAAGTCAGTAGAACTATTGAAAAGGAATTCCAAGTCTATATTTATAGTTCATTTGAATTTAATAGCAGATTAGACTTTGAGTGGTTACTGTGTGTTTCAGCAATTCTGCTGATAAGCATTAAGAGGGAAAAAAGCAATTTTCTCCAGACAAACATAGATCTTTGACACTAACTACATTCTTACTTTCACATACTTGGTTTAGATTAACTCATAGTCCCTTAACATCAAACAGATCAGTGGTGTTTGGGTATTAATCGCCTTCATAGGAACTCACACTAAATACCTACTTTGAGGTGGCTAGTAACTCAATCAGTTATTGAGTTTCAGTCCACTTCAGTGACATAGTAATTGAACTA
Source organism: Moschus berezovskii (assembly GCF_049115385.1). NCBI lineage: Eukaryota > Metazoa > Chordata > Mammalia > Artiodactyla > Moschidae > Moschus > Moschus berezovskii. The sequence continues at coordinate 41,469,211 of NC_142483.1, read as the reverse complement.
CAATAACTCCATTTGACTGTGGAAAATAATTTTGAATTTAGTATTACCACAACTTTAAAAATTTGAACAAATCAAATATAGAGAGGTACATATTAATTTAATCATAGAAAAGGTTGTAAATTTTTATGTTCAAAGCAAACATACAATGTTGAGTTCATTTTATGTTATCTGAATCTAAACACATCATGGGAGGAATTTTTTTTTTTTTCCTGACCATCTAGATATTAGTTTACCCACTTATTGAGTACCTGTTTGATAACCAACACTAAACTAAACATGAACCCAGATCAGGGTGGATTATAAAGGAAACGACCAAGGGTATCTTAAAGCTAGAAACCTTAAATTTTTAACAGCTTGACTCACTATTCACAAGGCACAGTAGAGCCTTAAGAATTCTTTCAAGTTGATTTTGATCTTGGAGAGTCTGGATTATGTTAACCTCACCTCAGTGCAAGACTTGATTCACACCTCAGACATTTCTGACCTTGATTCAACCTTGGCACCTCTGGTTGGATCTGTCAGATTCAGCAGTAAACAGTACGTTGCTTGTCATCTCTTTCATCCTGCTCTGTCCCTTTTCCCTTTCTTCCCCACTGAAAGAGTAGTCTGCTCATGACAAGGAAAAACAAGTACATTTTCTCATAATTTACCTCTTTCATAGGCCTCTTCCTACTGGCTGTGGGCCCACATCATATTGGAAGCCTTTGAGAAATGCCTCACACCCTAGATTCTGAGTCAGCCCTTCTGACTCCCTTGCAGACCTCAGTGTTGGCAGAGACATTTCCTTTCTGCACTCACCTGCATAATGGCAGGTACTTCTCCCAGGTACAGAGCTTGTCGAGTTTGAATTCAGCCTCCCCTGGCTGCTTCTGTCTCTCACAGACGGGTCGCCAGCCACGGGTTGTTCTATCTCAGCAGCCAAAATCGTCTTGGCCTGCCTCAACGTGTTGGTGTAGAATATTGGAGAAATGACCAACCGCACTGCAGCTGAAGAAGGCTGGCTGGAAATATGCCTGTTTTCAGCATAGAAGAGATTTTCACTCCACTGAGAAAAGTTATTTTTAGATGATTTATGTCAGTAAAAACCTGTATTTGTTTTTGCCTGTCCTAGTATGTCTTAAGGCCTGGATGGGGGGATGGGGAAATGGGTGGGGGGAGGATATGTGAAGTTCAGAAATGATAAACAATATAGTTTTAATTAGTCCAGAAGGGAAATATGAACACTAAGCATGACACTCTTATTATATTCTAGTCCTATTAAACTTGACTGAACCAAATGTTCTTCCTTTCTTTTTCTTCCCTTTTCCTGACATTTATGTTTTTGTACAATAATAATTTACTGAGAGATGAATTTGTACTAGTTCTTCCTATCTTTTTCCATCTCTTCATTGCAAGCTAGAAGGCAGGCCCTTAGTCACAGATTTTACAGAGTGGAAAACAGAAGCCACTTAAAGTTAAAAATCTCTTTTCCTGCCTTTCATAAAAACTTTAAAGAAATTAAGCTAGTGAGTGCCTTCAAGGGCAGGAAGAAGAAACATAGATTTTCTTAAAGCTAAATATATATCTATATATATAATGGAGATCAGGTAAATAAGAAAACAGGACAAAGAAAATGGGTTCCTTAAGATATTCCTTGGGAGCAATGTCTGAGGGACTTAGTTTTCAAGGTCTAATAGGAGAGGGTTTTCTGGTGTTTATGAGAAGGTTGGAGCCCAGGCACAGGAACTTTTGTTTTTCCCCAGGCACAGCATCAAAGCAGCAAAGTTATGACTAGAGACACCAAGGAGAGTGGTACAATGGGCCTTTCACTGATATCATGGATGGATGACAAGTAGCCAATGGTCCTATTGATGTGTCCAGTGTCATGACACTGAAGAATCTTCAGCATTTTCCACAGTTCTGGGCAAGTCAACCTCAACAATACTTAATGTTACTTTTCCTATCAGCTAATGGTAGGGAATCTTCAAGTCAGAATGATTTTTAATTTTAAAAAATGGGTAAATTGGACTTTCTTGAACATCTGAGTTTATGGATTATGACTTGAGTTGGGTGTATCTTTCTGCTTATAGATGATCATGATAAACGTCTTGAAAGGATGGGGGATGCTGTGGCTTATCTTATAGATGAGGTCAGTAGCCCTTGCTCACAGAACATCCCTTCATATTTTCATTGTCATTGCACTTTGTTGTCATTGATGGTTTATCAAGAAAGCTGTGGTTGGAGCCTGGGCCCTGGAAGAGACCCCCCAACCCCCGGCCACACCGCCTACTAATCTCACAGAATGGTTGCTCTATATAGCAGAATCTTCTTTTACATGAAAGCCATGTTGGGTAGAAAAGGGAAATGGTCCCATATGAGTCGATATTGCAGGATATATAGAGAGAAAGCGCCCTTTTTCATACATACCAATGTCAGAGGATTTCACTCTCTCAGCCCACTCCAGTACTCTTGCCTGGAAAATCCCATAGACGGAGGAGCCTAGTAGGCTACAGTGGAGTGGCAAAGAGTCGGACACGACTGAGCAACATCACTTTCACTTTTCAACCTCATTATAGAATTTTTGTATCCTTGACTAGTTGGCATTTCTAGCTCATCTAAGTTTGCAAGTGGTGCAAAAACAAGAAGCCTTGTCTGGAGAAGGACTTCAGAGGTCATCCTGCCTATCTCCCTGCCTCCAAGCAGATTAGCACCTAAACCAAGCAATTCACAAAAGTACTGTCTATTTATAAATGGCTCAAGAATCAGCATTATGTAACTTCACTTTGGTAACCCAGTTTAATGTTTACCAAACTGTCGCTAAATCTAGCTTTCACATAATGTAAAAAAGTAATAATAATAATAAGAGGAATGTGAATGATAAAATGAAAGAAACCAAAAGAAAGTGTGCTCTAAACTCAAGGAGGCTGCTTGTATTAAACTGCCCACCAGTACATTTTAAGCTACTCTTTTTTGGGGGCGGAGGAAAGGCCGGGTATGGGGCAATCTCTGGGGATTAGTACTGCCTAGACTGGTCCACTCCAGCAGCCACAGCCAACCCCCACACCCCACCTTAGTTGGTTGAGTGCTGCCACTTGGCCTTCATCACCCTATGCTCCAGTTCTTCCCAATGCATTTAGATTCCCAGGCCACTCATTCATGCATATATTCATTTATTTTTTTCACATTAACCCTAAATATTCTAACTCTTATACTGTCTAAAATTATCTTATTTATTTTGCTTATTTTTCACTCTGTTCTTCAACTCCATCTAACTTCACTTCTACTAAATAGAAGTTTCCAGAAAACTGGGGCAGTGTCAGATTAGTTTATGACTATCTATCCTACTGATAGGTTATCAATAGGAAAATAGTAGGTGTACATCAAATGTTTTTAAATGATAGAACAAATTGAATAAGATGCTGATACATTTTCCAAGCACTATTAAGTGTCTACTTTGTACAAAGCATTTGTGGGTTTTAAAGATGTGTTTATGTCAGTACTTACAACCCAGGCAAAAGTTAAAACATGATCTAGTTTGTTCTAGGAGATAAATAAGGAGCTCACAGATGACATAAACCTAATGAATCTTAATGGACTTCCCTTATGGCTCAACTGATAAAGAATCCACTTGCAACGCGGGAGACCTGGGTTCAATCCCTGGGTTGGGAAGATCCCCTGGAGAAAGAAAAGGCTACCCACTTCAGTATTCTGTCCTGGAGAATCCCATGGACTATACAGGCTATGAGATCACAAAGAGTTGGACACGACTAATCAGCTTTCATTTTCAATGAATCTATCTTGTTTAATTTCTATTCTTTTTCTTATACACATTGCTTTGGCACTCAGTCCCCACTTTTGCATTGAATATGGCAGCATAAATCCACAGTCTCTTAAGAAATGACAAGATTTGTCTTTGCTTACACCATCACTTGTGAGATTTCTCTGAAGGATGTCCAAAAAGAAGAAATTCTATCTGTGGCAGATATTGTGTCATCTTCCCCTCATAAGGAAGGGAAAGTACAGCTAGTCAGTCAAACCTCCAAGAAATCCAGAGTCTCAGGAATGCCCCCTAGTTATACTTCAGAACAATTAATAACACCTGTCATGCACATATTTCATATATCAGACATTTCACAACTTGGCCAATAAAATGATGTGAAACTCGCTTTTATCCAACCAGAAACTCCATCCAGAACTTGTTTAACTTTAAAAAAGATCTTGTCTAGCTTAAAACATAATCAAGAGATTATTTAGAACCCAAATTCCAGGAAGCACTTTAAATACTTTCCAAAATTGATAATTCATGTACTACCTTCTCACAGCCTCCCCACTGAATAAGCATTGAGAACAGGGCAAGTTAACAGAGGTTAACTTCCTGCAAACTGCTGCTATCTGTGATAATTGTCTCTTGGCTGGAATGACGGTAACCTGGTGAACACTCATGCCAATTTTAAGGAAATGTTCAACCCTTCCCGAGGATCTATGAATGATACATCTTGAAACATAGAAACCTTCGTGTTGCTCCTTGAGGATTCCAGTCACAGAGAGGCTGGTACTATAGTCAGCATAGTATTTCTACCAGAGTGATAAATCAGTGATACGATGTGAGTGCACATGGAGCCACCTTGAAAAGCAGAGAAACAGTGGAGGAATCTAGTCATTTGTAATCTCCCTCTTATAGGAGGTTTTCTGTTCAACTGGATCCTATTCTTTTCCACAAGTGAAACTGTGAAGTAGACATCCTATTCTTGCACTTTGAGCATGTCATTTAATTCATTACTACTCTGAACATGGTGAAAGAACAAAATAAGGAGTTACTTTGAAATTCTAATCCTGTATGCTTCAAATGGCCAGAAGAATAAATATCTTGCATAACAGTACAAGGAATACACAAAATATACTTCTGTTTCTTACATGCTTTATCAATAGCCACTGCTTATTAGTTATGTAATACAGTTCTATGGACTTTCTAATAGATTCTCTCTTTTGATATATGAATTCACATTTAAGATACTTTTAAGAGTCACTTCATATCCCATTGGTTATATCAACTGATTTTCATGGCCTAAAGTAGGACTGGAAGAAGCCCAAGCTGGAATCATGTTTGCCGGGAGAAATATCAGTAACCTCAGATACACAGATGAAACCACCCTTATGGCAGAAAGCAAAGAACTAAAGAGCTTCTTGATGAAAGGGAAAGAGGAGAGTGAAAAAGTTGGCTTAAAACTCAACATTCAGAAAACGAAGATCATGGCATCTGGTCCCATCACTTCATGGGAAATAGATGGGGAAACAGTGAAAACAGTAGCAGACTTTATTTTTTGGCCTCCAAAATCAGTGCAGATGGTGACTGCAGCCATGGAATTAAAAGACACTTGCTCCTTGGAAGAAAAGTTATGAGCAACCTAGACAACATATTAAAAAGCAGAGACATTACTTTGCCAACAAAGTCAAAGCTATGGTTTTTCCAGTAGTCATGTATGGATGTGAGAGTTGGGCTATAAAGAAAGTTGAGCACAGAAGAATTGATGCTTTTGAATTATTTTCAAGAGAAGACTCCTGAGAGTACCTTGGACTGCAAGGAGATCCAACCAGTCCAACCTAAATGAAATCAGTCCTGAATATTCATTGGAAGGACTGATGCTAAAGCTGAAATTCCAATACTTTGGCCACCTGATTTGAAGAACTGACTCATTGGAAAAGACTCTGATGCTGGGAAAGATTGAAGGTGGGAGAAGAAGGGGTCAACAGAGGATGAGATGGTTGGATGGCATCACTGCCTCAGTGGACATTAGTTTGAGTAAACTCTAGGAGTTGGTGCTGGACAGGGAGGCCTGGTGTGCTGCATTCCATGGGGTCACAAAGAGTCGGACATGACTGAATGACTGAACTGAACTGAATTTGAAAGCTGAAAAGGGGCACGAGAATGTTTTTTTTTTTTTAATTTATTTTTTTATTTTATTGGAGGCAAATTACCTTACATTAATATATTGGTTGGTTTTGCCATACACTGACACGAATCTGCCGCGGGTGTACATGTGTTCCCCTTCTTGAACCCCGCTCCCACCTCCCTCTTCCCCATATCCTCCCTCCAGGTCAACCCTGTGCACCAGCCCCGAGCATCCTGTACCATGCGTCGAACCTGGACTGGTGATTCATTTCACATATGATAATATACATGCTACAGTGCTGTTCTCCCCAATTATCCCACCTTCAACCTCTCCCACAGAGTCCCAAAGACTGTTCTATATACCTATGTCTCTTTTGCAGTCTCGTATACAGGGTTAAGGTTACCATCTTTCTAAATTCCATATATATGCGTTAGTATACTGTATTGGTGTTCTTCTTTCTGGCTTACTTCACTCTGTGTAATAGGCTCCAATTTCATCTACCCCATTAGAACTGATTCAAATGCATTCTTTTTGATGGCTGAAAAATACTCCATTGTGTGTATGTACCAAAGCTTTCTTATCCATTCATTTACAGATGGACATCTAGGTTGCTTAAAAAGCATCTTTTTGGCAAATATATTTCTATCTATTGATTTTTCCGTCTTGTTTGGGCAAGGGAAATTTATACAAACATTTGAATTATCTACAAGCTTTTTTTTTTTTCCAAGTGGAATGCCATATAATATTTAGTTAAAGCTTTTGCTTCATTTTAATCATTTTGATCTCCACTTTTGTTTTTCAAAAATGTGATTTTGTTGGCTATCTCTTCACTGAACTTTCCTCTCCCTTGGCTTCTACCCTATAAGCATCTGGATTCTTCAGGGCTCTTGGGCATTCTTCTCAGGACTCCTTCTGAATTTAGAGATCATTTCCTAACTTCTTCCCTAATGCTCATATTCAAAGCTGAGTGTATAAGCCTCACTTGTGACCTTCACTCCAGAAACTCTAAACTCTAATTCAGTGGGTTTGACTAAGAAACTAGGAATCTTAATTTACATGGATTCTGTGTGAGATAGACACACATGGCCAAGATTGGGAGCTCCTGTCTTGTGTTCAATCTTTGGTGTTATCACAATGTTTTGTTTGTTCATTTTTACAAATATCTCCTTTATTTTAGATGCCTAAATCCAAGTCTTCAAGCCTCATCTCTAATCTAAGTTCCAGCCTTCATTCAAGAGGGTACTGGACTCATTCATTGGACTATACTACTACCCTCCAAAAGAATATATTAGGTGCATAGCATATACCAGGTACTGTGCTACCCACTTTACATACATCACCTCAAAAACCCCTTGGGGTAGAAGTTCTTAGTTGCATTTACCATATCAGAAACTCTACCTCAGAGAGGTTCCAGGGATCACCCTACATTATACAATATTAAAGGAGTCTATTGACTGGATTTTTTTTCTTTCCATTAAATACTACATTGTACACAAACATAAATTTGATTCTGAATTTCTCCTTCTTCCAACTGATTAATTTTCCTAAATTTCACTTTTTCCTGTGCATATTCCTACAATTTTTGTAAATGTATGCTAGAACATTATTATGAGTTAAAAATTGTTATCTCATGTCATGCTTCCAACAATATTTTGAACTAAATACTACATTACAGATGAGAAAATTCAACTCAGAGAGTGTCCATATCATGTCCAATACAATGTACTACCCCGAGTGCAACAGCAGAGCTGGGACTTGCCTGAACTCTCAGCTGTCTTTCTCAACCAAAATGCCACACTTAGTAGAAAATAAGGATCCTGCTGTCTATCAGGAATAATACTGAGCAGTAGTCAAGGGTGCCTGACCTAACACTGAAGGCAAAATGTTAAAAGAAAATACCCAACTGTTTCATAAATTTCAACCAGTACACATTTGGGAAGGAAACATGACACATCATGGGATAAAACACAACACTAAACTCTCTCATTCTATTAGAGTTTTACACAGTTTATCATGTGTGTTATGGCTGCTGGAGATGAGAAAATGAGCCCCAGAATTTTTTTCAGGGTGAATTACTCTTTTTGTAATTGTATAACAGGGATGTAATCATTGCAATATTTTCCAAACAGAATCGTCAGAAAATACACGATAAATATTATGATTACAGTGGAACTAAGAGGCTTCCCTAGTAGCTCAGTTGGTAAAGAATCTGCCTGCAATGCAGGAAACCCCAGTTAGATTTCTTGGTCAGGAAGATCCACTGGAGAAGGGATAGGCTACCCACTCCAGTAATCTTGGACTTCCCTGGTGGCTCAGCTGGTAAAGAATCTGTCTGCAATGTGGGAGACCTGTGTTCAGTCCCTGGGTTGGGAAGATCCCCTGGAGAAGGGAACAGCTACCCACTCCAGTATTCTGGCCTGGAGAATTCCATAGAATGCATAGAGTCCATGGAGTTGCAAAGAGTCAGACACGACTGAGCAACTTTCACAAAGGATCCAGTGATGACAACTGGAATATTTTAATAGAGTTCCTGATTGTGTTTGTATTTGAATCTTGAAGAAAAAATCTGATGATGATTAAGAGGTGGTCATGTGTAAATTAAAAGGGCAATTAATTTTTAATGAAAATTAGTATTAGGCAAGATTTGTTCATAATGTCTACTAAGACTCATTCACAAGTTTACTATGTAAAGAAACCAGGATATTTCAGAAAGTTTATTATGTGTTAACATGTGAAATGATTTTAGGTCTCAAACCATTGGTGATATTATTCAATCTTTGGAATCTGGTAGGCCAAGAGAAAAAAAAATGTTTTTCTTCAAAAATTCCCATTTATACTTTCTTGTAAATCTGGAATTATCCCTCCCTCCAAAAAAAAAAAAAAAAAATCATGGCTAGGTCCATCGGTGCTATCTTAGTACATGAGAAGACAGATAATGGTTAAAAAAAAAAAAATTCAATTATTTTTCCTGTTTTGCAAGTAATCTTGATATAACTTATTCCTGGAAAATGGAATTATTTTATCTCCAAAAAAAATAATCATTTTATTTGTGCCCCCATCAGTCTATCATATTGAAAATTATATGATGGGGGAAAAGAAAAAAATAACTAATGTTGATACGTGTTACTAGGTTTTCCCTTCTTAAGGAAGTGGCCATGACTTCTTTTTGTTTGCATTTTGAGCAAGTAACTGTGCTTAGCAAATACTCAGTAAATACTGGGTTGAAATACTTAAAAAAAAAAAATACTATGTGTATTATGTATTTTCTCAAACTGTCTTTGTAACATGTTAATATTATTACATTGATACCTTCAAACTGTGGTGCTGGAGGAAACTCTTGAGAGTTCCTTGGACAGCAAGGAGATCAAACCAGTCAATAACTAAAGGAAATCAACCCTGAATATTAATTAAAGGACTGATGCTAAAGCTCAAGCTCCAATACTTTGACCACCTGATGTGAAGAGTCAACTCATTGGAAAAAAACCCTGATGCTGGGAAAGATTAAAGACAGAGGAGAAAGGGACAAAAGAAGATGAAATGGTTGGATAGCAGCTCCTATTTAACGGACATGAGTTGAGCAAACGCTGGGAGATGGTAAAGGACCGAGAAGCTTGGCGTGCTACAGTCCATAGGGTCACAGTCAGACATGACTGAGCAACTGAATGACAAAATACGATTACATAAATGAGAAAAACCACTATAATAACAAATATACAAAAATGATGTATACTATGAGTTCAGTATTAGGTGGACATTCATATCTCTATTAAAGGGCTATTAAGTGTGTGTAGTCACTTCGGTCGTGTCTGACTCTTTGCGACGCTGTGAACTGTAGCCTGCCAGGTTGTTCTGTCCATGGGATTTTCCAGGCAAGAATACAGGAGTAGATTGCCATTTCCTTTTCCAGAGGATCTTCCTGACTCAGGTATCAAACCCGCATCTCCTGCAATGCAGGTGGATTCTTTACCACTCAGCCAACTGGGAGGCCCAGCTAAGGCTATTATTAGCTTCTTTTTCAGATGAAGCAACTAGGAACAGAGAGATTCAGCATTTTAGTGAAGTCCCACACCTAGTCGCTGGCAAAACAGACAGTAACTCTTTTCAACGCTGTGCTCTTACTTTGCAAATTATTTGTACAAATAATTTTTAGAAATATTTTAAAAGCTCTTTCTCTTTTATTTCTAGCAACCAGGGCTGCATTTCTTAGTCTGAAGATTCCTCCAGTGATAAATAAAGGAAAAGGAGATTCAAGCAAGCTGCCACTGCTGATGCTACAGAAATGTCAAACTACAAACTTCTCCTCCCTGTCTCTCTGCAAATCCCTCATCTCCCAACATCATTTTCTTCTTGACCTCTTTTCTTTAAATGTGCCTCCCAGTCCCCGAACCCTCACACCCATTACACTCACAAACTCGTCATCTCTATTCACTAAAAAAAGGGAGACCCCAAAATTTGCTGAGCTCCCCAAATGAGTATCCTTTGGAAAGAACAGAATCAAGACAGAGAACTGCACTTCTCTATACCCAAGGGAGATTTACTGCATCATCACAGGCGTGAAAGGAGAAAAAGTCTTCTCTTCGACAGCACCAAAACAACTAGAGTCATTCTGCCTCTCAAGATGAGACACAGGGGAATATGTGAACAGTTTCTTGTCAATGTGAATCAGTCCCCTGCATTCTGAAACCAAGTGTTGTGCCGAATCTAAACATTCAAGAATCAGGCCTGCTGAGGTGTGTGAGGTAAATACAATAGCTCCTGAAGGAAACAGCTATCATTTTCCTTCACAAGTGAAATGGTTTGCCAGCCCTGTCCTCAATTCAGAGGAATGTAGAGTTTGACCCTCAGAAGTCATCCCACTAAAAAACTGGCATGCTTCTCTTCAAAATAAATGAATGGGGATCATGGATGTTCACTTATTTTTTATGATGAAATATTTTCCAGGAATTAAGAAATCTTAACTTCCCATGACCTATATGCAACACCTTGTACACCACTGTATTTGTAAAACTTACCTCCCACTTCCAGCATCACAGAGACCTAGTCACAAAAGATAAAACTTTACTTTCTTAAGGCAAAATCCATCATCCTTTCTGCTACTCCTCCCTGTAGTTTGTCCTTAGTTTCTTATGATAAAACTATTTTCCCTAACCTTGAATGTAACAGGAGAAAGGTCAGTTAGCACTCTATGTACAAGCCAGACAAGTGTTGTTTGGATTCTATTTTCTGCATTCTAGTTTGATTTTCTAAATGTGCTTTGAGAATTAACAGAGAATTAACTGATCACTTGGGTACAGTGAGAACAATCTAATCAAATAATGAAGTGATCAGCTTTGTCCTGTTTCAAAAGGGCCACTTAAAACCTGGACAAAACGTAATTGAGCTATTACTAAATTCACCTACTGTTCATTTTCTAAGGGTTTCCATTATTGTCATGGCTTGATTGTACAGACTACACAGTATAAAATATTATCTTCCTGTTGAAAACTGGCTCATCAAGATTTCAAGCAAAAATTCAGAGATCGTTCACACACCCACTGCTTAGTACGATCATTTCTGAGATGGGTCCTCGTGTCTGTTAGGCAGTGATTATAAACGACATAGGAAGGAGTGCTGATAAAATACAGTAGGGCTGCCAAGACATTTGTCATGCAGTGCAACTGGGTAACAAGAGGAAGTGATATAAATTGAATACAAATAGAAATTAGCATGATCAAAACCAAATAATGCAATGTACATAGAACAGATGGAGCTGACCAAGAAAGAGAGCCTCAGACAAATTATGACATTGGGTGGGTGCCTCTTCTTTGTTTGAGGCTCATCATCTTCCATAAAGCAATGGATGTGTGTTGAATGGCACCCTTGCATTTAATTATTGCTTCAAGCAAATTCCTTCCAAAATTTTATTTGCTTGTATTTAGCTTAGTTTTGTTTTTGTTTTTTCTCATGGGTGGAGTTATTATTCTAATCTTAGTGGCAGATTAGAAAGGTAACATAGACCTTGTGTATGTGAGCTTTATGGATTTCAGGGTTTTCTTATTCATATAAGAGAGAGTATGGTATGGGAAGGATGCAGATAGGGAGATCAGTTCAGTTCAGTTCAGTCGTTCAGTCGTGTCCGACTCTTTGTGACCTCATGAATCACAGCACGCCAGGCCTCCCTGTCCATCACCAACTCCCGGAGTTCACTCAAACTCATGTCCATCGAGTCGGTGATGCCATCCAGCCCTCTCATCCTCTGTCATCTCCTTCTCCTCCCGCCCTCAATCCTTCCCAGCCTCAGAGTCTTTTCCAGTGAGTCAACTCGTCCCATGAGGTGGCCAAAGTATTGGAGTTTTAGCTTTAGCATCAGTCCCTCCAATGAGCACCCAGGACTGATCTCCTTTAGAATGGACTGGTTGGATCTCCTTGCAGTCCAAGGGACTCTCAAGAGTCTATGAACATAGGGAAGTACTGTTGATTAGTCAGGTAAAGATGAAGGAGGTTTCTAACTGTGACCTGACAGAGTTCTACCAAATGCCTGACTTGTTCATCATGACCTTTTTTGCAGAGCTTATCAAATGGGAAAATACCATAAATTTGGGAGAGACACAAAGAGGATAGATACAAGAAATAAAACCAAACCTTCCAAACTGGGACACATGAGATGAATACCATGAGATAACACTTAACTGAGGAAGAATAAAAGGACATTAAGCTAGGAAAGTATAGTAGTGATATTATTCAGTTCAGTTCAGTTCAGTTGCTCAGTCGTGTCCAACTCTTTGCAACCCCATGATAACTGCTAATATTAACTAAACAAACACAAATGGATTAATTCTTATAACAATACAGTGAGGTGAGTATCAGTTCAGTTCAGTTCAGTTCAGTCCCTCAGTCGTGTCCGACTCGTGAGTATAGGGTTTATTATATTCCTACATTTCATGCATGCATTTTTAACAGCATATCTAGGAACAAATGCAAAGAAAAATATTTCCTTAAAAGGCAGAGCTTATATGAGAGTTTATCTAATTAAGAACTTACTTAGCAAAGTATCTTTTAAAGCACTGAATAATAACTGTGTAATCAAATCATTACCAAAGAAAAAACAAAGACATCCCTATTTACTTGCTATTTGCTTTATTGAACTTGTTTAGTTCAAAAACATCCGATATTATAAAACATGCCCTTCATGAAATAACATTTTTTGATGTTTCCAAATAAAATGTTAAAAAAAAAAGTTTGTCCTTGCCTTAAGGGCATTTATTTAACAATTCTGTGTGTGTGCTCAGTCGCTCAGTCGTGTCCAATTCTTTGAGACTTTATGGATTGTAGCCCATCAGGTTCCTCTGTCCGTGGAATTTTCCAGGCAATAAAACTGGAGTGGGTTGCCATTTCCTATTCTAGGGGCTCTTTCCGGCCCAGGGATTGAACTCATGTTGTGTCTCCTGCATTGGCAGGTGGATTCTTTATCACTGTGCCACCTGGGAAGCCCTTTAATAATTCTAACCTTATGGAACATTTTGCATGTGTGCATGTGTACGTTGACCTAAAACTCAGTATTTATTAGGAAATGTGAAATAAAATCTGGTGTCTAGAAACCAAGTACTGTTGTCTTGTTTGGGGAGAAAGCATCATTAGTGGATCCTGTCTGGGGAGATGTTAATCACCCACCTCTCAGTCACTGGCATAGAAATCACAAGTTGTTTTTTAATTCAGTTTACTTTTTCTATTATAGCCAAAATAGCAGAGGAGCTTTTCTGATCATCAACAAAAACTAGCAAATCTCTTGTTTAAGTATCTTTCCCTTTTTCTTCATAAATGAAACAAATGCCCTACGGAAGAATGTTGGCTCTTTGGTCATAAATCATATCTTTCTCTTCCAGAAGCAACTTTATGTGAAGATGCAGCCAAATTTCACTCCAAATCCTGTGTGTTTACCAGTGGTGGTGGTGACATTTTCTCCTGGAGGAAATTAAATTTACCTTCACCTCGCCCTTCAGAATGATGCGTTTTCCCTCTCAGCAACTGGTTGTCCTGGCGGACCTCCATCCCTGAAATAGGGTGATGCAGCACGGTGACATGTAGTACGGGTTTTCCAGAGCTGTCTTCCACACTGTCCAGGGTAGCTTTCCACTGCTGGCCAGGGCTGCAAGTGAACTTGTGGATAGAATATGGACAGAATCCTTTTGAGCAGGGGGCTGTTTTCACAGCTGCCTTATTGACTGAGACGTGTTCTGAATTAAAGCTTCTTCTCATTGTGCTGCAACATGTCGAGGAGCTGTGCCAGTGAGGAGAGACCGATCCAGATGGTATCGGGAGAGCAGTTCCTACCCCTTTTGGCAGGCAAGCAAAGAGTGGACTCGGCATGACTGAGCTAGACCAAGAGATCAAACTGCTACCAGTGAGAGTTCAGAGCTTTCTCTTACTAATGAGGTCACTCACTCAGCCAAAAAATTTTTGTTTACAAAGAGGTGCCCTATTGCCCTATTTCCCTTTCAGTGTGAGGGGTTTGATGAGGTGGAATCCGTCTGCTTAAGTTCCTTCCTTGTTTCATCCAGCTCAACCACACCCAGCCTAAGCACATCTTTGTGTGAAATAATGAGACCTCAGGGGAACTTGTGTATTGCTTTCCTGCTTCTGAGTTTCTCCTCACAATAAATCCTGTTTTCTATTTATACCCCATGGCACTCTGCTGTGCACAGCCTTACCTACCCAACACTGCATAACAGCTTGATTTTCAGGGTTGTGAGCATTTTAAATTCATTCTACTGGTTGGCTTTACCAGTGACCTGGAAGTAAGCAATGGACACAAAAATCTCACAAAACCCTTTGGGATGCTGAACAAGGGGAATGTAGTTGAGGGCATATGACTTGAATATTCTTCCCTCGTTTTTCTCTTTAGATCCTTCTTGAGTTCTTCCTTTTCCTAAGTGAAGGAACTGCAAAAAAAAAAAAAAAAAAAAAACCAGTCCAATTGGATTGAGAATTGGCCTGGGAAAAGAAGCCAAAAACAACCTCAGTTCCTCTTCTTTTTCTCCAGCCCTGAAGAGAGATAGCACATACACCCAGAAATTTGGTCCTATACTTACAAACCCTTCATGCCCATTGCTAACTGAGTACTGTCTACCTGATTCATGATTATAAAGACATATTTGTTTCTGCTCTTGGTTGATTGTTGGATGTCTCTCTCCAGTATTCATAAGATACCCCTTCTCATCTTGCCTTCATTGGCACCCATCTGAATCTGAAGCAGACTTCAAACCTGTGAAGCAAATTGATAACCTGCTAGGCAGTGGGGAAAGACACCAGATAGTATCAACAGTAGAAATACTGGCCAAAATTATGGATATTGTGGTTGGGAATTTAGGTTCTCTCTGCAGATATTTTGTTTTGATTTATTCCTCAAATATGTAAGAATTTTTATTATTTAAGATAAGATAAAGTTTTTACTTCTAGCCCCTTGGTTGCAAAGATAGCCGTTGCTGTATAAATCAACACAGGATTATCTGCTTTCCCCATCAGGCTGTGAGTCTGAAACAAAAAACCCTAGTCTTCACTGAAGACAGTGCCAATAATTCATCTTAATTTTGTATACTTTAAGTCAGTTTTCCAAGGAAAATACACTGGAAAATATATGATATGGAGAGGAGTAATTACATAGCTAAATTCACAGAAATAAATTCTGCATATTTATTTATTTTCTTAGATGTTTATTTTTTTTCATAAAAAGGTTTTATTTTGAGAAGTTTGGTATTCACACAAATAGCTAATCATTTGCTTCTAAATGGCTCTTCATATTTTTCCAAACTGAAAACAAGTTCTATATTTACAAGAATGTAAATATATAAAGCATTATTTATATCCTACACATCAAGTTTAGATTATAGAATTTAGTAAAATTTAAAATTTTTAGTTGTATCATGTTAGTCAACAAATGTAGGAGACTGCTTGATTTTTGATGTCAAGAAGCTTATTAAGAGAAGTAAAAACTGAGGTAAGCTTGACAGCTAAATTTGAACTTGGCTAATGTGCACAGAAATGTAAATTATTTAAATTCTTGAATAATTTTTCTGCTTCTCTATTTTTGAAACTGTTAAATTTAAATAATTTAGTAACTTTGGAATAGATAAAACCTTAAATGCTTAAACATATATATTGGTTTGGATTTAAAGGGTGGAAACGAAACAAGTCAGTATGTAAAATTATGCATTTGAGGATCTTTCTATTAACCTTGGGAACAGAATGGTAAACAGATGCACATAAACAGATTTTCTTATCATCTTTATTGCTGTGGGCATTAACTAACCACTGGTTCTTTACCACTGATCTGTACCTCAGAGATAAAGTATTATATTTGGAAGTGTTAATAGTCTCTATGAAACATTTTACATGACTACAGATATGGCCTAGGAATTGTCTACACTCTCTGAATTATACATTTGATTGTGATATATACAGAAAGATAAGAAGTAATAATGCATAAAATTGCAACACTTTGCATTTACAGAGATATATGCATTATTCCATTTCAATTAGACAAGTACTGAAATTTACACATGCCATTTACCAATCTATAGAAAAGGAACACAAAATAATAAATAGAAATGAATAAATAGTTCAAAAGTTCTGAGTTCCTGGCAAACTTTAAACAACAGATTAACTCATTTTACCTATCAACTTTAACTAAACTGAAAATATAACTTAATTTTTTTTGTCCATGTGCAGCTAAATGTCACAGAGTTGGCTTTACATTTATTTACCAGTTCATTGTCCTGAGGATTTTATTTTCCTCATGACAATGAATTTTTACATAATAATGGTTAAATAGCCTCTGGCATGAACCTTCTATTTATTTGAATAAGTTTTCCATTGTTTCTTTCTCTTTCAACAAAAATAAACATTTAACAACCTTTTGGATGTCTGGCACCCAATCCAACATAATCAAGCTGAGAACAAAATCTTTATCAGACAGAGTGGAAAGCTGAGCCAATATCCAGAGAATAAGCACAGTGTAGATAAATATTTAGAATAAGTCAGGTCTCAAATTTCGGCCTGACTATATACATAAATGTGTTCCTTTTGGACATTGTTAAATGATTTTTAACTCCACTTTAATAGTAAAAATCATGGATCAAGTAATGTAAGTATTGTAACAGATTTTTTCCCCCCTCATTTAGTGATTTTCTGCCAATGTAAGTTTTCCTATTAGTTACAATATGAAAACATTTCTTTAGTCTTTATCATCTGTTCTCGACAAATAATAGCTAATAGCTGCCACCCACCACTCAGTAAAGATGCTAAAAACCTCATATCATTCAGGCACATATATACACAGATCAAAGATTATAGATTTGAGCTCATGTTGATAGCATAGAACATACAGATTCAAAAATTAGAAAGAGACAGAGAGAAGGAAAGTATATTTGGCTATTTGGTCAGACTATGTGTGTGCAATATTGAAGACAAACATTTGAATATTGCTTTAAGCCAGGCCTTCCTGTTGAAATACAGGATATAGAAAATTAAAGCATACTTAAAGAAATGGAAAAGGAGTACGTCAAGGTTGTATATTGTCACCCTGCTTATTTAACTTCTATGCAGAGTACATCATGAGGAACACTGGGCTAGAAGAAGCACAGGCTGGAATCAAGATTGCCAGGAGAAATATCAATAAACTCAGATATGCAGATGACACCACTTTTATGGCAGAAAGTGAAGAGGAACTCAAAAGCCTCTTGATGAAAGTGAAAGAGGAGACTGAAAAGGTTGGCTTGAAGCTCAACATTCAGAAAACAAAGATCATGGCATCTGGTCCCATCACTTCATGGGAAATAGATGGGGAAACAGTGGAAACAGTGTCAGATTTTGTTTTGGGGGGCTCTAAAATCACTACAGATGCTGATTGCAGCCATGAAATTAAAAGATGCTTACTCCTTGGAAGGAAAGTTATGACCAACCTAGATAGCATATTCAAAAGCAGAGACATTACTTTGCCAGCCAAGGTCCGTCTAGTCAAGGCTATGGTTTTTCCAGTGGTCATGTATGGATGTGAGAGTTGGACTGTGAAGAAAGCTGATTGCTGAAGAATTGATGCTTTTGAACTGTGGTGCTGGAGAAGACTCTTGAGAGTCCCTTGGACTCAAGGAAATCCAACCAGTCCATCCTAAAGGAAATCAGTCCTGGGTGTTCATTGGAAAGACTGATGCTAAAGCTGAAATTCCAATACTTTGGCCACCTCATGCATCGAGTTGACTCACTGGAAGAGTCTGATGCTAGGAAGGATTGAGGGTGGGAGGAGACGGGGATGACAGAGAATGAGATGGCTGGATGGCATCACCGACTCGATGGACATGAGTTTGAGTGAACTCCAGGGGTTGGTGATGGACAGGGAGGCCTGTCGTGCTGTGATTCATGGGGTTGCAAAGAGTCAGACATGACTGAGTGACTGAACTGAACTGAAAGGAATGGAAACTACAAAAACATGCATGGTTTTAATCATGTAGAGAAATATTACATTCTTCCAAAAAAGAAATTCTGTTGGTGGCCATGTAAACAGAATTTCATAACTGGTCTTCATGTTTGACATAATTAACATTCAGGGCCTACTTATTTCTGTAATCAGAAAAACATTGCATACTTTCTGAGTACAAGTTATCATTCTGGGAGAATAAAATATAATGAAAATCAGTCTCTCACCCTGTCTTGAGGAGGATCATGGCTACAAGCAAAACAATAGAAATTGAGCACAAAGTGCTACAAGACTAATGTCCAAACCTCAGAAGATAAATTAAGAACTTGTGATGTCGACAGACAGCATAGCAGTCGACACAAACCATGTTTAAAAGGACGCTGTTACTTTAAAATATTTTCAACTAAAATACAACATAAGAAATCACATTCACAAAGCGATTCCAATTCTAGTAGATAGGTAGATAAATAAGTGAAGAAAATGAAGAAGGAAGGGAAGGGAAGGGGAAAAAAAAGGAAAGAAAAGAGAAGAAAGAAAAAACAACTGAAAAGAAGGAAGCAATGTTAGCAATGTTTAAACTGTGAGATTATGTGGATTTTTACTTGTTCTTTGTACTTTATTTATAAATCACTCAAGATATTCTAACAAAAGTAAATTAAATAATAAATTCTAGACAAGAATTGCTTACAATTCCTTTACCAAATATAAATAAAAATCAGTAGTTTCCTTTTTCATTTTTCATCTTTTTTCTATATAAATTAATTCATTTTATATATGTGAAAAAAATTAAAATTAGAGCTTTACATTCTTCATCTTTATTTAACATAGAACTTGAGATTTGTTTTTTCCTTAGGATTTTGTTGTTATTGTCTGCTTTTTCTGTATCTCTTTCCTACCACCTGCGTTTCCACACCATCCCTACCAAACAGCTTAACAATCAGGATGAGGTCTTCATTCCATACCATTCACTCTCCTAATCCAGACATCTATTTGTGTTTGTGAAGTATACACAACCACTTCCCTATTTTCACATTTTTATGCAGCTCCCCTCCTTTCACTTTTTTAGACATTATTTTTGATCAAAAGATAAAGATTTAACTCATTAAATTTATGATCACAAAACAATATTTATCGAGCTTATACCGTACACTGGAAACTCAGGTAGCCCTGGGGCCACAGCATGAACAAAAGAGATGAGTCTAAGCCAGGACAGTACTTCCTAGGCTCCACTGCATGAATGAACCACAATTTACTCAGCAATTCCCTTAATTCATGAATATTTACTTCCCCGATTTCCCCCACCTTGTTTTGCCCTTATACCCAGCACTGCACTAAACATCGTTTTACATACACAGAATCTTGTATTCTCCATGTCTTACTTAATAGTAACTTTATGTCATTTACTTACTCAGAAATACCAATTATCTTTCTTCTTAAAGATACAGTTGAAGAGCATACTAGAGCTATTAAGAGTGCATTAGAGGACCTCTAAGGAAGTAACTAAAAAAAAATGTACAGGTTTTGAGGTCATTAGGTTCCCATCTGCAAATGGTACCAAACATAACAATTTACTGTCAGTCAAATACAGGAGGCATTAAACCTAAAGGATCCATCCCGGTGCAACAAAGGGCGAGGCACTGACTGAGCAGGAGGATAAAATAGTAGCAGGTACAAAGCTCCAATATTAAAATATTTTAAATATATATGATATTTTGTTGTTGTTTAGTCGCTAAGTCCTGTCCAACTTTTTTGCAGCCTCAGGACTATAGCCCACCAGGCTCCTCCATTCATGGAATTTCCCAGGCAAGAATACTGGAGTGGGTTGCCATTTCCTGCTCCAGGGGATATTTTGACCAGGGATCGAACCCTTGTGTCTCCTGCACTGACATTCAGGTTCCTTAATGTTGAGCCAATGGGGAAGCCCTTCTATGCTGTACCACTGTTAAAATGAAGATATAGTTCAAGAATGTCTTAGGCCGTCCAGATCTGCTCTACAGCCAGCTGAATGCCACCAAGTGACGTCGTTTGATACCATAGGAGCACAAGTCACCTAGCCCTGCCCTGACCCACTGACTCATAAGATTTAGTAAAATTGGTTGTTTTGAATCACTGAGTCTTTGAGCAGTTTAAATAATCCTTATATACGCTTGTGGTGTATGAGTTGGGCGATCATGGAAAATATTATTCAATTCTATCAAAAAAGCATCTCCCATCCATTGCATCATTTTGACATTTTATTAAGTAATTTTTTTATCATGACTATCAAAGAGGGAGAAAGAATGCAATTAATGCAGCTTCCCTACTAAGTGCTAGGTACTTTATTAGTCTTTTCAATTTTATCATCTTATTTAATAATTACCCACTATACTATTATGATATTGGTGTTATAATCACGATTACCATTTTTACAAGTAAGGAAACAGGATCTCAGAGGTTAAGTAATGGTGAAAAAAACAACAGAATTGAGATTTAAAGTTAGGTTTTAATTCCAATACCCTGTCCCTCAGTCTACATCTCCTAAGAAGGTTTCTCAAACACTTAAGTAAGAGAGATAGCAAAAATAATTCCACAGCAAAAGAAATAACAATATGGTGCATGGCATTGTGGATAGCCATGCATGTTTGTTCTTTGATGAGTGTTACTGTGTCTCATGTATAAATCTCATTACCTCTCTCATTGTCCATAACATACCAATTGATATGCACGCGTGTGTGTTAAGTTACTTCAGTTGCATCCAACTCTCTGTGATCCTATGGACTGTAGCCCACCAGGCTCCTCTGTCCAAAGGAATCTCCAGGCAAGAATACTGGAATAGGTTGCCATGCCCTCCTCCAGGGGATCTTCCCAACCCAAGGATTGGACCCACGTCTCTTATGTCTCCTGCATTTGCAGGCAGGTTCTTTACCACTAGCACCACCTGGGAAGCCCAATTGATATGCATAAAGCTTAATTTAAACTTCAAACTTCTCTTTCAAGACTTATAATTCCTTGGAAAGTTTACCACTGCAACCACTGGAATGGTCCCAGTGAAGACTTCTCCTACATAAAAGAGATGCATTTTATATTTACATTAAATAAATTAATCACACACATATGTGTAAACCATGGCAACCCACTCCAGTGTTCTTGCCTGGAGAATCCCAGGGACGGGGGAGCCTGGTGGGCTTCCGTCTATGGGGTCACACAGAGTCGGACGCGACTGAAGTGACTTAGCAGCAGCAGCAGCAGACCAGACTCAGCTCCTTCTGCAAATACAAAGAGAAGACCAGATTACCTAACTTCTCAAGCCACATGCAACAGGAAGATTCCAAAACTCCTTCCCCCAAGTTATTATTTTTTTAAAAAATCCTCTAAAACCTTGCAGAAATCTTCCAGATATTTAGACGAAAATAAATAAAATGCAAGAGATGGATAGGTGGGACTTGCATTTTTCTCACATTTCATGAGAAGAGAAGCATTCACACTTTATATCAATCACTATATAAATCCCTGAAAGTAGGAAACTTTATTCAGAATAGTCATTAAATCTCTGTAGAGGAAAAATCCCTGACACATGTTATGGGTACAGGTTGAGATTTTTGCAAATTATAGCATTCAATAATGCTCCAAAGCACCTCATTTTACTAATGAAATGATGGCGGGAGTGGGCTATAAAAGGGGAGAGGTCAGTTAGAATCAATGACTAGCCAAATGTATATAATACAAACCTCATTCTTAGCAAGACTGTAGAGGCCTTCCACGATGGGACTTTCTAGTGCCTCGTGTATACATGAAAACAGGAACTTAACCCAGCACACCCAGCAGTCTATTGTTGTTCACTCCCCTCTCCACAGGAAATGGGTTGTTAGTTTGTTGAGTCTGGGGCTGTTTCTGCCAGAATCTCTGCAGTATTTAGCACAGAAGCTGGCACAAAGCAGATAAACAATGCCTGGTTGAATGCACTAGAAACAGCGATAAATCAGACAAAATTTATAATTCAATAACTGTTGTGATACTCCTGAAACGTCCAGGTAAATACAAAATGTGTCATTTTAGGATACTGCCTCTTAATAATTTCACCAAAATGTGAAGAAGAGCTAGTGATAGTAGAACATTTATGCCTGATAAAAATTTTATTTGATTGAATGTTTTTTTTAATTGAAAAGAAGGGGATGTAGAGTTTTTAAAAATGAAAAATTATTAATGTAATTTCATGTAAAATTCACAGTCTATTTCATAGTATACCCCATGATTTGTTTTAATATAACAACTTCATTTTTCAATATACACAAATGATTTAACAACCCCTTACATATACAGAATTTTAATTATGATTGGCTCTTCAAGGTTTTTAGAAGCAATATATTTCCACAGTGGGATGTTTACTCAGGCTCTGGTATCAGTGAGTATCAGGAGGTAGGAACTGGAGATCTACAGAGGTTAATATCAGAAGTACAGCATTAGCAGCTGAAATCTAGAGGAGTGAGGAGCGTCCTCATGGAAGACAATGGGCACCACATGAGGCTGGATCCTGCAGGCACTGGCTTGGTCTGGCCAGTGTGACTGATTAGCACACAGCCTTAGTATTTTAGAGGGAAATGACTAAGCCACTGTTAAAGTTGGAGGTATTAAAACAGTTTAGGATCTATGGTCTTACATTAGCTTTACTCTTTTATGTTACCTACCTCTGTGAGTATTTAAGTCTAAAGTTTCTGGTTTAAAATCCCCCACAAATGAACTCACTACATGAATATGCTTAACAAGCTGAAAAATGCTCAGTTTGTCTAGGGAAGGCAAACTCCTAGGCATGGTGGGGAAATAGGACAAAATAAAAGGTACACTCCGGAGAAGGCAATGGCAAGCCACTCCAGTACTATTGCCTAGAAAATCCCATGGATGGAGGAGCCTGGTAGGCTGCAGTCCGTGGGGTCGCTAGGGGTCGGACACGACTGAGCGACTTCACTTTCACTTTTCACTTTCACACATTGGAGAAGGAAATGGCAACCCACTCCAGTGTTCTTGCCTGGAGAATCCCAGGGACGGGGGAGCCTGGTGGGCTTCTGTCATGGGGTCACACAGAGTCGGACACGACTGAAGTGACTCAGCAGCAGCAGCAGCAGCAAAAGGTACGCTCATTAAACAGCATCTATTACAGCACTGTACCACTCCAGTATTCTTGCCTGGAGAATCCCGTGGATGGAGAAGCCTGGTAGGCCACAGTCCACGGGGTCACATAGAGTCGGACACGACTGAGCGACGGAACGGAACCGAACAATTACAAATTGGAAATGCTCACTAAAAGCACAATATATAGATGACAGTTATGAAGGACATCACAAAACTATGCAATATAAATAACTCTACAATATAAATAATTTGGATAATAAATCCAAATCTGTGTTAATGTTAAATTCAGAAAGCAAAACAATCCAAATGCAAAATATATAGTTCAAAGTGAAAGAAAAGGCTCATACTGGTGAAATGTTAAGAGAGTCAATGATGTGGTTAAGAAAATGCTAAAATGAATTGCAAAAACAGGTATTTCATAGAGTAGGATATTCATATAAATGGTTAGACATGTGATAGTTACTTTTAGTAGCAAGTGGTTAACGGGAAATGTAGACTAGCATAATGAAAAGAGAGAGAACAATAAATAAGAGATGAGAGAGGGACATTATTAGCTTGTGTAAATAAAATATTGAAAAACTTCCCCTTCAGGTACGGCTTGATCAAGAAACTAAACCAATGTTATCAAAGCCAAACCCTATTTCTACTCATCTCGCTGAACAGCTTGTCTCTTTATTGGTTCCATCTTCAGAACCATCATTTTCCTCTCATGAAGGCAAGATGGTAAGATGAATTCCAGGTTTATGTTTTCAAAATTTCAAGTTCAGGGATAAAGAGAGTAATCTCTTCCTCCAAAGTTCCATAATTGGCTTTGACAAATTCTGATTTTACTTTTCTCTGGCATATCAAACATTGAGAACTGGGGTTGTAATGCTCTGATGGCCTAAGCCTGAATTACGTAGTACCCAGGAATTGGTGGCGGAGTCAACCATGAGAATAAAAACTGCATTGGCTGAAAGCTGAATACAATTAGTTCCCCTACAACTATTCTTTTTACTGTTACTAGAAAAAGAAAAGAAGGATGCTTAGCAGCAATTCAAAGACATCACTGCCATTAAATTTTAGAAAGCCTTGAATATGATCAGAGAAGTTGCGGGTTTTGTCCTATATTTAATAGTAAACAAGGAGAAGATGGGCACTATAATAAAAGGTGAATTAAAGAGAATGAATCAAATAGCAACTAGAAGATTGTATCACAGACAAATTCATTGGATGTTCTTTCTAGCAATTCTGATCACACTCCATAAAAAAAGAAATGGGAAATTATGGAGAATAAATACTGCATAAAAGAATATCTTTGACATATCACTCCTGACAGGACTAAGCCAAATGTTATGGAGATAAGTAACTCTAGAATAATATATTAAACCAATTTCTCTTATTTGGTTTTGATTTAAAGGTGCACTAAGCAAAATGATTTATTTTCTGTCCAGAAGTAATAAATCAAATAATTTTAATGGAGTAAAAGAGGAGAAAAATGGGAGATGCCGGGGAATCAGTTATTTGTTAAAATGTAAACTTAAGCAATAATATTCCAAATTCTATCCTCATTGGCTGATTTCACTACATTCTGTCAAGCTGAGAAAAAAATCAACACAACAAAGCAAATCTGTGTCACAAAAATTGGGCATTATGATACCAGAAATTAATGGAGGGATAGAAAAATTGTAGCACATCAGAGAGAAACCTAGTTCAATACCGACTCAACTTCTAAACTGAAAAAAAGCTCAGAGGGGAAAGGAAAATGAACGTCTCCAACTTTGTATCTAACAGAGTTTACCTATATTTTCTTTGAGTCACGTATTATGGAAGAGGCTCAGAAATATTTTCGATGCATGAGTTAATAAAAGAGGATGACATGTTACCCTAAGGTGGGGCAGGGTTGGGGGGAGGAAGTAGCACAAGAATACTGCTGACTCTTGAAATTCGATATACTGGATCTACAGAATGTTATGAATTTCTTCTTATTCCTTCCTTTGCTTATATTCTAAAGACATCAAGGGCCTCCCCATTCACTGTATCTGCCTTAGACAGTTCTTCCATTCTACCACAAGGTTTCTGATTTCCCTCAAGACTCAAGTTGACTTCTTTAGCCTTCTCCCCTGACTGAATATCAATGTGGAAAATATTTTCTATTCAAATTTCTGCTAAATGGGGGAAAACAGATCATAGACTCAGAAATTTTATGTTAATTTTTGGTGAAAATATTTTTTCATTGCTGTTTCATGGGTGAATGCTAAATTTCTAGAAGACCAAAAATAATAATCATCATAATTGTTAAAGCCAAAGAACATCTGCTAAAGTTATAGTAGCAAAACCAAGAAATCAGAGAAGTGTCTCAGGAGCAAAAAGAGGAGAATGCTGCAAGGAAAAAGCACAATCAAGCATGCGGAGTTTCTCTGAGAGCGTCAGCAAGAATAGTGTGATCCTTTTAACTGAGCACATGAAGGTCGTTGGATTTTGACAAAAGGAATTCCAATGAAGTGTGGGGCAAAAGTCCTAGTTTAACAAGATTAGGAGTAAAAGGAAGTGAAGAACTTGATATATTTTATAGAGAATTATTTCTGGAAGTTCAGCTTTAAATGAAGGCCGGAAAAATAGTGCAAATACAGAAGAGAGACACAAGGTCAAGAGGAGGATCTACTCTCTTTCAGTTGATGTTGGTTGTTTACTGCTGCCTTTGTTCAGATGGAAAACGAACAGAACAGAAATCATCCTGTCATTTTTAAGATTGCATCCAAGTATTGCATTTCGGACTCTTTTGTTGACCATGATGGCTACTCCATTTCTTCTAAGGGATTCCTGCCCACAGTAGTAGATATAATGGTCATCCGAGTTAAATTCACCCATTCCAGTCCATTTTAATTCACTGATTCCTAGAATGGCTATGTTCACTCTTGCCATCTCCTGTTGACCACTTCCAATTTGCCTTGATTCATGGACCTAACATTCCAGGTTCCTATGCAATATTGCTGTTTACAGCACCAGACCTTGCTTCTATCACCGGTCACATCCACAACTGGGTATTGGTTTTGCTTTTGCTCCATCCCTTTATTCCTTCTATAGTTATTTCTCCACTGAGCTCCAGTAGCATACTGGGCACCTAACGACCTGGGGAATTCCTCATTCAGTATCCTATCATTTTGCCCTTTGCTACTATTCATGGGGTTCTCAGGGCAAGTATACTGAAGTGGTTTGCCATTCCCTTCTCCAGTGGACCACAATCGGCTGTGGTCCATGTGATCAGATCGGCTAGTTTCCTGTGATTATGATTTCAGTTTGTCTGCCCTCTGGTGCCCCCTAGCAATACCTACCGTCTTATTTGGGTTTCTCTTACCTTGGTCGTGGAAAATCTCTTCACAGCCGCTCCAGCAAAGTGCAGCCACTGTACCTTACCTTGGACGAGGGGTATATCCTCAAGGCCGCCCCTCCTGACCTTGAACGCGGAGTAGCTCCTCTCGGCCCTCCTGCGCCCGCGCAGCCACCGCCTGTTGGATGTGGGGCAGCTCCTCTCGGCTGCCGGCCCTGGCCTCAGGCGTGGGGTAGCTCCTCACTGCCGCGCCTCTTTGCGTGGTTCGTTGCGCCGGGGCTGGCGTCTCTCGCGTCTCGTCTGCGGAACGCTGGGCTGGAAGAAGCACAAGCTGGAATCAAGATTGCTGGGAGAAATATCAATAACCTCAGATATGCAGATGACACTACCCTTATGGCAGAAAGTGAAGAGGAACTCAAAAGCCTCTTGATGAAAGTGAAAGAGGAGAGTGAAAAGGTTGGCTTGAAGCTCAACATTCAGAAAACAAAGATCATGGCATCTGGTCCCATCACTTCATAGGAAATAGATGGAAAAACAGTGGAAACAGTGTCAGATTTTATTTTTGGGGGCTCCAAAATCACTGCAGATGCTGACTGCAGCCATGAAATTAAAAGACTCTTGCTCCTTGGAAGGAAAGTTATGACCAACCTTGATAGTATATTAAAAAGCAGAGACATTACTTTGCCAACCAAGGTCCGTCTAGTCAAGGCAATGGTTTTTCCCGTGGTCATGTATGGATGTGAGAGTTGGACTGTGAAGAAGGCTGACCGCCGAAGAATCGATGCTTTTGAACTGTGGTGTTGGAGAAGACTCTTTAGAGTCCCTTATACTGCAAGGAGATCCAACCAGTCCATTCTAAAGGAGATCAATCCTGGATGTTCATTGGAGGGACTGATGCTAAAGCTGAAACTCCAATACTTTGGCCACCTCATGCGACGAGTTGACTCACTGGAAAAGACTCTGATGCTGGGAAAGGTTGGGGGCGGGAGGAGAAGGGGACGACGGAGAATGAGATGGCTGGATGGCATCACCGACTCTGTGGACATGAGTTTGAGTGTACTCCGGGAGTTGGTGATGGACAGGGAGGCCTGGCGTGCTGTGATTCATGGGGTCGCGGAGAGTCGGACACGACTGAGTGACTGAACTGAACTGAACTGAACTGACTTGTTCAGATGCGGGAGGTAGGAGTCTCTGTATTCTGATGGGAATAATCCAGGAGAACAAGGGAAGATTCAGAGAGAAGATATAAGCTGAGCAGGAAAGTCTTCTAAGAGGGTTGTAACTGGTGATAGAAGAAAAAGTGAACACAATGAGGGGAAGTTTGGGGACTTGGTGGAAAGATCTGGAAAGATTTCTTTTGTTACTGAAACCTTATAAGGAAAGCTTATAAGCTAAGGGTGAGGAATGGGGAAAAAGAAGGAGTTAAACATAACTTTACATTTTTAAGTGGTGAAATCACCATGAATAAAGAGGGAGCACCAAGATTCATTCTTGAAGAGGTAATAATCTTTCAGTATATTTAGTTAGCAATGCATGAGTGACATCAGGTACAGTTAGCCAAGTTCTCAGAAATGAAATATGACAATGTGAGAGAATTATCAGGACTAAACATTCAGATTTGTGATTATCCAGGCAGAGATAATAGTTAAAGCCAAAAAATTAGATGACACAAACAAAGAAGGTAGGGAAAGAGTAGAAAAGGTGAGCAAGAACAGATTCTTTGGGAAATTTCTGTACTTACGGAATAGAAGCAAGAAATTGTTTCAAAGGAGTTAGAACAGTGGTGCCTAGGAACCAAAGAATTGGTTTGTGGACCTAGGAACACATAGAATTGTGATGTGACAGAGAAACCAAATAGTACTGTCCAAAGGCTGAAGAAATGCAGAGGGAAAGACCAGCTAGGTAACACCACTGGATTTAGCAGGTGGGGGGTCATTTCAAAAAACTCTTTCAGTAGACTGATATAGGTAATATGCCCAACTCCACAAATTAAGCAATATTTGAAAGGAAGTAATGGTTGTCAATTTCTTTTGAAAAGTTTGACCTTGGAGAGAATGGGAGAGCTAGAATAGTAGTTTGAAACAGTGGCAGAATCAAGAAAC
The DNA here is from genome assembly GCF_049115385.1 of Moschus berezovskii. Lineage (NCBI taxonomy): Eukaryota > Metazoa > Chordata > Mammalia > Artiodactyla > Moschidae > Moschus > Moschus berezovskii. The sequence continues at coordinate 41,440,375 of NC_142483.1, read as the reverse complement.
TTAATGTGTTAATGGGAGTGAAAGACAGTAACATAATTACAGGGTGAAGTGAAATGTGAGGGGAAAGACAGAAATTGAAAACATCAGTAAGAATGAAGATAATGGATAAAGTGAGCCTTCCTTTCCTTCCAACAAAACATGCTTTGGCCCCATCTTACCTGCAAAACTCTTCTCAGAACCTTCCCCCTGGAAAAAATGGGGCACAAGAGGATGGTCCTATTTCAGGTCTCTAGTGAGTATCTTGGACATGCTGCCAAGGTGGCTTCATGTAAGAAAAAATTCAAGAGCTAACTATAATAACGTGAAAACAAGTTTATTTAGAGAGATGCACACTCCAGAATGTGGGCCAAACTCAGAAGGCAAGAAAGGCCTAAAATGGGGTGGAATTTAATTTTTACAGGCTGTGTAATTTTATAGGGTAATGAGTGGGAGGAATGTTCCAACTATCTGGGAGGAGAGGTAGGGATTCCTTGAACTGAAATAACCACTCACATTTTTGCCATTTATGGTTGGTCTTGGAACTATCATGTTGTCTGTGGGTGTTATTTAGCATATGCTAAGGGATTTAGAGTGATAAAGGATGAGATGGTTGGATGGCATCACTGATTCAGTGGACATGGACTTGGGCAAACTCCAGGAGACAGTGAGGGACAGGGAAGCTTGGCACGCTGCAGTCCATGGGGTCGAGAAGAGTCAGACATGACTTGGAGACTGAACAACAACAGTGTGTTACAATGAACATATGATGAGGCTCAAGGTTTACTGGAATTCAAATCTTCCACCATCTTGGACCTAGTAGGTTCTAACTGGTTTTTGTGGTATCCTGTTCTTCTTAATGGTTGTATCATTCTTTTAATGGTTGTGCCCTGCCCCTTTCCTTCCTGTCTCACCCCCAACATCTGATGACTCATTGATACCCCTAATTTCCTCCAAGTCAGGAGATTTAGGACATATTTGCATGCTGGTCCCAGCCTGGATGATCTTCACGTCTCAGGTTTCATTTCAAGTATTTCCTTCTGTAAAAGATTTTTTTCCTACAACACTCTCTGAAATAGTCTGCCTGGGAGTCATACCCTATCACAGAGTATCATTTATTTTCTTGAGAGAACTTATCAAAATAAGAAACCATCTTGCTCTCTTGGTTATCTCCAAGCTTTATGAGAGGGAATCTGTTCCAAACAGCAGTGTAATTTGTTTGGCATTATAATAAGCAATAAATCAACATTTGTAGAATAAAGGTAGAGAAATGGAACTTATAAAACTAAAGAAGGAGTTCTCTTTAGAAAAAAGAGGAACATTTTCTTTCCATGAGAAAATTGATAGCTGTAATTGTTAGAAATTTTGCGGTAGATAGGAGCAATTGTAAAGCAACTCAATTTGATACGGTAGGAGGCAAGGTTATCTGTTAAAATAATATCCCAAATTCATGGGGCTTTTTTGATTTGCCAGTTACTGTGTTCAGTACTTTTCAGTAATATCCCACTTAATCCTCACAACAGCCCCGTGGGTGGCCCATTGTTCTCCACATCTTGCCGTTAAGGCAGAGAAGAGATGCAGCAAGAAAGACACAGGATGGAATCCAGGCTTATCCTAAATCTCTCCCTCTTACCCATGATGATACACTGTCAGGCGTGAGGAGAATCCAATCAGACTTGGAGACATAAGGCAGCAGAAAACCTTAGGCACAGCTGCATAGCAGAATGTTTTCAGAGTCAGGATTGAGTTAAGATAAATGAAAGATTTTGAGTGGTTGTCCTAGAGCAGGGCCACCAAGTTCATAAACTGGGGCTGTGTTTCCCTGAACTTGCTTCCCGATGAAGTGCTAGTCACAAACAGACACTGTATATGAGAAGTGGAAGGTGGGAAGAAGCATGGGTTGGGTCCTTTATCAGCATACCAATGGAAGTAGGGCACCCGCGCATGCTCAGCTCCACGCTGGCCGCCCTTGACCTGAGGCCGGTGTGGGGCCTGGGCTCATTTTCCCTCTACCCAGTGCTGCCAGCACCCTCAGCTTCTGCTGGACCTCCCTCTCCAAATGTCAAGTTACTAAGCACAGCCGCTGAGGCATCAACCAAGTCTGCAGCTCCTCCTGCATCATGTCTCCTCCTCCTGCGTTTCCAACTCCTGGGCTAGAGAGTGTCTATCTTCATGACTCAGAAAATCCGCCTCTTTTGCAGGTCACCTGCAGGTCTGAAGGGGAGGCTGTGATGGTGGTGAGAGAGGGAGCAGGTGCCAGCTCTCCTCCCTGCTGGCGCCATGTTGTCTTTGCTCCCTCCACTTTCCTTCCGCCCTTCCTTCAGGAAGAGCTTGCTCTGCCAACTTCAGCCCCAGCAGGAGACACAGAAGCAACAGGGATACCTGAACTGCTTAGCCAGCACCACAGTGGGCCACGTCACAGACCTATAGGAGATCCTGTATTCCGTATCATTCTTAGCACTTATGCTTCTCAGCTAGTAGCTTTCAGGACAAAAAGGGCCCAGTTGATGGAAGAAAACATGAAGCCAGCTGGCACTTGTGCTACTATCCAACACTGATCTAAAAAATACAAGTAATAAAATAAAGAAATAAAAAAACCAAATAAATGATGGACAAGCCCTGCGAAGGAATTTGACATATAAGAACAGTTGAAGGGCAAAGTGAGTTAAGGAATTCTGTATACATTTCTTCATAGCCCTGTGTAGTGTGAGCTCCTTTGTGATACACCATCTTTTCTGATAATTCCACTCTGATTTTCTAGATTGTGTTAGATATTTCCCCTTGTGTTGTTCCTGAAATCCTAATACATTGAACTCAAACTGAACATTTACTCCTCTGCAGCTGACACCTTTTATTTCTCTAGCACCTATCCTAGAATCTCAGAAAGAAAGGAGGAAGGGTTTAATGGCAATTCTATCTCAATAAAACTGGGGGAAAAATAAGGAATTAGGAAGGTGGGGAGTTTTTTTGTTTGTTTTTTTCCCAGTCCTTTCATCCTTCCATCTTGCAGAAAATCACACACCTGTAGGTACTCAGTAAACTCTTTGTACTAAAGTACATATATCCAGAAATTATAGTACAATGAGGTCTTGCCATGTATCTCATAGCTATCTTTGTTTTATGTTATTACTTTCCACAGAGTACTCTGATCACAGTACACTCTTTAAAAGTACTTTGTTATTTTACAAACTTTCTTCTCAAATGTTTTCTAATCCTCATTGAAAAACAAAGTCAATTATGTGTAACTCATTTAATTAACTTGGCAATGAAAATGAAGGGAATAAACAGTCAGCAGAAAAAAATAAATATGCTATAAAAGGAGATTTAAGTATATATTTTGTATCAATACAAAGCAAATATAATAAACTTTGTGTAGATAAGTAATACATGAAAAGCAAGGCATCTGCAAATATCATTAATGTCTTAAATAAAATTAGGAAGTCATTTATTATAGCAAATAGTTTATATGAGGACATATAATAACAAGACTCCAAAATGTAAAAATATTATAATTCTATCTTAATGTTACAAATTCATGGCCATCTTTACATGCTGTTTTAGTCAAGTTAACCAAAAACAAATAGCCTAGGTGAGCCTTTAATATTATTTGTGTGTGTGTGTATATACATATATATATATATATATATATAACCTATATATATATAAAACCATGGGCTTCCCTGGTGGCTCAGCCAGCAAGGAATCCAACTACAATGCAGGGGACCTGGGCTTGAACCCTGGGTGGGGAAGATCCCCTGGAGAAGGAAATGGCAACCCACTCTAGTAATTTTGCCAGGGAAATCCCATGGACAGAGGAGCCTGGCAGGCTACATATTTCATGGGGTCACAAAGAGTTGGACACAACTGAGATTCTCAGGCACATACATTATTAAATATATATTGTTAAACACATAATATGTTGTTTAAAAAGCCCCAAATTATGCACGGTATCTTCTCCCCAGTTTAAATCCAAAGGCCACGTATGATAGATATTTAATGGTAGGACTAACCATAAAACAAAGGATACATACTTGTCAGACAAATTTGAATTGAACCTACTGATGTAACGTGGAATAGAAAAGCGGACAGGTTTATGTGGGTTTAAAAAACACAAGAGAGAATGTATACCGGAGAGATGAGTCTCAGGTGGAAGTACAAAAAGGCACCAAACAAAAATGAGCACCTATGAAGAGAAGACTGATGGAAACTTCTCAGGATAGTTGCCTGGAGAGTTATCTGCAGGTTGCCTTATGGATGGTCCTGCATAACTAGCGAGACACTTCTTTTCTCTGTCTATAGAATTGGCTCCTAGTCAGTGATCTAACAGGATGTGCTTTAAGCAGAGTAAATTATTTTCCTGGGAGGCATCCACTATGTGGATGCTGAAGCTGTTGAGAGAAAAGTCAGTCACAATGACTTCAAACCTACAAGAGATATCCAAAGAGATAGCCAAAGAGAAATGGAGGGAATTCCAACTTTGGGGTGGGGGGGAGAGTAAAACATGTGAAAGTACTTCACTCATAAAGAAGATACTTCTTACTTGGGTGATTATATGAGTTCTAAGCAAATCCTCCTACTCCAGAGGAAAACACCACTAGAAAAATAAATCCTGACAATGGGTCAGGTTTTCCACTTACACAAAAGCCATAGCAACTTGCCTATCCATTCAGTGAAGCAGTATTTTAGGTAAACAGACATAGCTGTCTAAAACAAACTTTTCCTATTTATCCATAAAAATATATATAAATGAACCATATATATAATGTATATTATATATTTTTTTAAATAAAAATATTTTTATAAAATAAAATTTAAAAATTTTTTTATGTCTGCTACATTTAAGGCCTCAGTGGATAATGTTTTCCATATTCTGTAGGTTTTAAGACTTTGTATTTTTGTTATCTTTCTGTAATGATGTTTTTAAATGCCATGTACTCAGTGAGTGATATAAACGCATTGTAAATTTCGGTTTTCTAATAAAAAATTTTTTAAAAATAAAATAAAAATAAATAATTTTTTTCTAAAATTTATATAAATTTTTATAAATAAATATATATAATATATAATGAACCAAAAATTAATAAATATCTGAGGCATGAAATTGAAAGATAATATAAATTATTAATATGAGAAGAAACATACAATGCAACAAACAGAAAGGAACTTAAGATTCTAATTTATATCTTCAGTGTGATCAAGATGATGTGGTCTAAGTGAAAAAAAAAAAGCATATTACCATGAAATTGAATAATTCAGACAACTGGATACAGTCTTTGAAATTAAAAATATGTTCTTGTAAGTGATTCGTACTTCTAGCTATAATAGTATAGCTTATATTATATCATATGAACTCTCAAAATGTAAACTACCATGAAAGAGAAACAGAAATGAATCTTCGCGAAAACATGGAAAAGCTGCTATATTGCAGCCAGGGCATGAGAGGCTATAATCTAGAAACAAGGGAAACTCACTAAGTTGAACACAAAGTTCTGTACACTGCTTTCCCCTTTGGGGGCATTTACTTACTTTTTGGTACATGGCTGAGAAACAGGAAAATGGATAGCTTCTAACAGGCAAGAAACCATAAAAAATTTTGTAAAGTACTCCAGGGCAAGGAGACAAAAAAACGGAGTTCAGAGATGTGAAGGTAATTAGGGCCTTATTACAGAGAATGTGGCACAAAGAAGTTAGTCCAATACTTGTCACATAGTTTCATATTTAGGCATTTGCTTCAACCCACTCCAGTGTTCTTGCCTGGAGAATCCCAGGGATGGGGAAGCCTGATGGGCTGCCGTCTATGGGGTCAAACAGAGTCGGACACGACTGAAGTGACTTAGCAGCAGCAGCAGCAGCAAGGTGCACAGGGCAAAACATTAAGAAATCATGCAGAAAGTAGCCATCCAAACTAGTGAACTTTTGGCAGACCCAAAGTACTGGACACAGAGAAACTGAAACTCAGTATTTATCATGAAGGAGAATCCTAGTGAACATTACATGCTCACATTTGGAACACCTAGAGCAGAAATCCCCAAACCCCCGGGCTACAGACCTGCACAGGTCCACAGCCTATTAGGAACCAGGCCACACAGCAGAAGGTGAGTAGCAGGCAAGCCAGCCATTTGCCCATTCATCTGCTGCTCCCCATCACTCACATTGCCTCCTGAACCATACCCCTATCGAGGGAAAATCTGTCTTTCACAAAACTGGTCCCTGGTGCCAAAAAGGTTGAGGACTGCTGAACTAGAGGATCACATCATCGGATTAAAAGACTAGCAAACACTCTCCAGTTTTTGACTGGCCTCAGGTAATCTATTCATGTACTATTTGCCAGATAATAGAGTAAATTATCTCTAGAAGAATTAAAAAACCATCCACATCCTCTTTCATTTCTATATGAAATACTGGCATTTGATAAAAAATTGTCAGGCATACTAACTCAATGAACGTATATATATATATATATAAACACAGATGAATGAATAAGTGCACATATATGCACACAAAGATGAGTGAATGAGTGAATGGTGAATGAAAGAATAGAGGGGAAAAGAGTGAACACAAATGGAAATACAAATGATGTACACATTGTAGTTATCAGGCTTAATTAAAATAACTGTCATCACTTCAAGAAAATAAATGAAAAAGAAAAAAGAAAAGAAGTGATTTATAAATGTAATTCACTGTGAATCAGATTCTGTACAAAAGGATTGAAGTGGAAATTATATAAATAAGATGAAACTAAGTTGAAATAAGAAAGTATATCAATTTACCTACTGATAGCAGAAGGAATAAGTGAACTGAAAAATAAGTTGCCAGTATATATACAGACTTGACATGGAAAGAAAAAAGATGGAAGATACATGAAAGAATTTAAGAGATTTTTGAGACATAGTGAATACCCTTAACATATATGTAATTTGAGTCTCAGAGAAGGCAGAGGAAAAAGAATGGTATTATATAGAGTGAAGTAAGCCAGAAAGAAAAACACCAATACAATATACTAACGCATATATATGGAATTTAGAAAGATGCAAATGATAACCCTGTATACAAGACAGCAAAAGAGACACAGATGTATAAAACAGTCTTTGGGACTCTGTGGGAGAGGGTGAGGGTGGGATGGTTTGGGAGAATGGCATTGAAACATGTATATTATCATATGTGAAATGAATCGCCAGTTCAGGGTTGATGCATGTTACAGGATGCTCAGGGCTGGTATGCAGGGATGACCCAGAGGGAGGAGAAGGGGAGGAGGGAGGTGGGAGGGGGGTTCGGGAGGGGGAACTCATGTACACCCGGGGCGGATTCATGTCAATGTATGGCAAAACCAACCAATATAATATTGTAAAATAATTAGCCTCCAATAAAAATTAAAAATAAATAAATAAAAGAAACACTTAAGATAAAGGCTATGATTTTTCAAGGCTGATCAAATGCATCAATCCACAGACTGAAAAAATGCTAGAACCCAAGTAGACAGAATAAATAGAAAGTAAATGACAGTAAGGTATGTCACATTAATATTTTTAAATTGCTTAAAATTAAAGATAAAGAAGCACTCTCTAATAGAAACAAATAAAACAATATCTATTACTTTTTAAGAAGTAAAACAAAAACTGAGAGTTGACTTTTCAACATAAAAATGGAAACCAGAAGACAGCTAATCATCATCTTTAATTGAAAGAAATACTTGTCAACTCCAAAATGCATATTTATGAAATAACAGCATTACTAGGCAAACAAAAACAAAGACTACTTTTCTTCATTAATCTTATTTTAGGTGTTTCATGCAAAAGAAAATTATTCCATCTGGAAAACCAGAAATAGAGGAGAGAATAAATAAATAATAGAGGAGGATTGAAAATAAGTGAAAGTGAAGTTGCTCAGTTGTGTCAGACTCTTTGCGACCCCATGGATTGTAGCCTACCACGCTCCTCCATCCATGGGATTTGCCAGGCAAGCGTACTGGAGTGGGTTGCCATTTCCTTCTCCAGAGAATCTTCCTGGCCCACGGATCTAACCCAGGTCTCCCACATTGTAGGCAGATGATCTACCGTCTGAGCCACCAGTGATTTAAAGATACTATTATGTTCAGTTCATTTCAGTTCAGTTGCTCAGTCCTGTCTGACTCTTTGAGACCCATGGACTACAGCACGCCAGGCCTCCCTGTCCATCACCAACATCCAGAGTTCACTCAAACTCATGTCCATCAAGTCTGTGATGCCATCCAACCATCTCATCTTCTGTCTTCCCCTTCTCCTCCTGCCCTCAATCCCTCCCAGAATCAGGGTCTTTTCAAATGAGTCAGTTCTTCGAATCAGGTGGCCAAAGTATTGGAGTTTCAGCTTCAATTTCAGTCCTTCCAATGAATATTCAGGACAGATTTCCTTTAGGATGGATTGGTTAGATCCCCTTGCAGTCCAAGGGACTTTCAAGAGTCTTGTCCAACACCACAGTTCAAAAGCATTAAATCTTTGGCGCTCAGTATTCTTTATACCACTATTATGTGGGTAAATCTAAATGAAAATTGACTGTACAAATGCTTATAATGTCTACTGGGGAATAAAATATATAGAACTAAAATGCATGATAGAACAACAATGACAGAAGTAGCAGGAGGATACTAAATGGAATTGTCTTGGAAATGAGTACTAATTATATTAAATTATGTTAATTCAATAATGATCATTTTAATATCTAAGAAGTCAATGAAAGAACAGTAAGAAGAATGTATAAGTAATGACAATAGAGGAGATGGAAAAATAACAACAATTTATACAAAAGAAGGCAAAAGATAAAAAATTAAAGAGAGGTAAAGCTCAGTTGGTAAGAATCTGCCTGCAATGCAGGAGACTCGGGTTCAATTCCTGGGTCGGGATGATCCCCTGGAGAAGGAAATGGCAATCCACTCCAGTATTCTTGCCTGGAGAATCCCATGGAGAGAGGAGCCTGCCAGGCTAGAGTCCATGGGGTTGCAAGAGTCGGACACGACTTAGCGACTAAACTAACTACTACTAAGAGAGATTGAAACTAAATAGTGTCTGTAAATAAAATAAATATTCCAAATAAAATATGAAATTTTCTTCATGGATAAAACTGTAACAACAAAACAATCACAGAAATAAATTACAGGTTTAAAAATACACTTTAAATATGATGCTCTGAAGGTTGAAAATAAAAGAATGTAAAATGATGTATTATGCAAAGATACACTAAGAACAGCAACAAGAAACTGATTTAGCTATACTAACATAAATCCAGTTCACATTAAGGTCAAAATCATTACAAGAGATAAAGAAGCACACTTCATGTAATAGAGCATGTATTAATTTTTTTATTAGTGTAAAAATTTACCACAAACATAGCAGCTAAAAATAAACACATTTATTTATATCTCAGTTTCCATGGCTTAGAAGGTCAGGAATGGCTTATCTCAGTTCTCTACTTTAGGGTCCCAAGACTCTGCTGCTGCTGCTGCTAAGTCACTTCAGTCGTGTCCGACTCTGTGTGACCCCACAGACGGAAGCCCACTGGGCTCCCCCATCTCTGGGATTCTCCAGGCAAGAACATCGGAGCCGGTTGCCAATTCCTTCTCCAATGTGTGAAAGTGAAAAGTGAAAGTGAAGTCACTCAGTCGTGTCTGACCCTTAGCGACCCCACAGACTGCAGCCTACCAAGCTTCTCCATCCATGGGATTTTCTAGGCAAGAGTACTGGAGTGGCTTGCCATTGCCTTCTCCACCCAAGACTCTAACCAGTATCAAAATGCTACCAGCATGTTTGCTAGACTTCATCCTCACTCAGATCATGAACTCCTTATTGCCAAATTCAGACTTAAATTGAAGAAAGTAGGGAAAACCACTAGACCATTCAGACATGACCTCAATCAAATCCCTTATGATTATACAGTGGAAGTTAGAAATAGATTTAATGGACTAGATCTGATAGATAGAGTGCCTGATGAACTCTGGACGGAGGTTCGTGACATTGTACAGGAGACAGGGACCAAGACCATCCCCATGGAAAAGAAATGCAAAAAAGCGAAATGGCTGTCTGAGGAGGCCTTACAAATAGCTGTGAAAAGAAGAGAAGCGAAAAGCAAAGGAGAAAAGGAAAAATATAAGCACCTGAATGCAGAGTTCCAAAGAATAGCAAGGAGAGATAAGAAAGCCTTTCTCAGTGATCAATGGAAAGAAAGAGAGGAAAACAACAGAATAGGAAAGGGAACATTTCATGCAAAGATGGGCTCGATAAAGGACAGAAATGGTATGGACCTAACAGAAGCAGAAGATATTAAGAAGAGGTGTCAAGAATACACAGAAGAACTGTACAAAAAAGATCTTCACAACCAAGATAGTCACAATAACATGATCACTGACCTAGAGCCAGACATCTTGGAATGTGAAGTCAAGTGGGCCTTAGAGAGCATCACTATGAACAAAGCTAGTGGAGGTGATGGAATTCCAGTTGAGCTATTTCAAATCCTGAAAGATGATGCTATGAAAGCGCTGCACTCAATATGCCAGCAAATATGGAAGACTCAGCAGTGGCCACAGGACTGGGAAAGGTCAGTCTTCATTCTAATCCCAAAGAAAAGCAATGCCAAAGAATGCTCAAACTACCGCACAATTGCACTCATCTCACACGCTAGTAAACTCATGCTCAAAATTCTCCAAGCCAGGCTTCAGCAATCTGTGAACCGTAAACTCCCAGATGTTCAAGCAGCTTTTAGAAAAGGCACACGCACCAGAGATCAAATTGCCAACATCCGCTGGATCATGGAGAAAGCAAGAGAGTTCCAGAAGAGCATCTATTTCTGCTTCATTGACTATGCCAAAGCCTTTGACTGTGTGGATCACAATAAACTGTGGAAAATTCTGAAAGAGATGGGAATACCAGACCACCTGACCTGCCTCTTGAGAAACTTGTATGCAGCTCAGGAAGCAACAGTCAGAACTGGACATGGAACAACAGACTGGTTCCAAATAAGAAAAGGAGTACGTACGTCAAGGCTGTATATTGTCACCCTGCTTATTTAACTTCTATGCAGAGTACATAATGAGGAACGCTGGGCTGGAAGAAGCACAAGCTGGAATCAAGATTGCTGGGAGAAATATCAATAACCTCAGATATGCAGATGACACCACCCTTATGGCAGAAAGTGAAGAGGAACTCAAAAGGCCTCTTGATGAAAGTGAAAGAAGAGAGTGAAAAGGTTGGCTTGAAGCTCAATATTCAGAAAACAAAGATCATGGCATCTGGTTCCATCATGGGAAATAGATGGGGTAACAGTGGAAACAGTGTCAGACTTTATTTTTTTGGGCTCCAAAATCACTGCAGATGCTGATTGCAGCCAGGAAATTAAAAAATGCTTACTCATTGGAAGGAAAGTTATGAACAACCTAGATAGTATATTAAAAAGCAGAGACATTACTTTGCCATCCAAGGTCCGTCTAGTCAAGGCTATGGTTTTTCCCGTGGTCATGTATGGATGTGAGAGTTGGACTGTGAAGAAAGCTGATCGCTGAAGAATTGATGCTTTTGAACTGTGGTGCTGGAGAAGACCCTTGAGAGTCCCTTATACTGCAAGGAGATCCAACCAGTCCATTCTAAAGGAGATCAATCCTGGGTGTTCTTTGGAAGGACTGATGCTAAAGCTGAAACTCCAATACTTTGTCCACATCATGTGACGGGTTGACTCACTGGAAAAGACTCTGATTCTGGGAAAGTTTGGGGGCGGGAGGAGAAGGGGACGACAAGGAATGAGATGGCTGGATGGAATCACCGACTGTATGGACATGAGTTTGAGTGTACTCCGGGAGTTGGGAGGCATGGCATGCTGTGATTCATGGGGTCGCAGAGAGTCGGACACGACTGAGCTACTGAACTGAACTGATCCTCACTCATGAATAGGACTAATGAAGAATATGTGCCTTCATTTTTGCTTGTCTGGAAATGTTATTTCACTGAATATAGGTTTCTGTGTTGACAAGAGTTTTCTTTCATAGAAAGCTGTCTGTATTAGAATTCTTCGGAGGAACAGAGACAATAGGATAGAGAGATGATAGATAGAGAGATAGGGATGTAAGAGGAAATATATTCTAGGAACTCATTTTGTTATGAAAGCTGACAAGTTCCACAGGCTAGAGAACTTGGAAAATCCATGTTATAATTCAGTTCTGGTCTGTAAGTCTGTGACTCAAAGGGCTATTAGTGTAAGTCCTAATCTGAGTCTGAACCCCTGAGAACCAGGAGCATTCACATCTAAGGACAAGAGATGGCCCAACTCAAGCAAAAAGAAAAAAAAAAATCACCCTTCTTACATGTTTTGGTTCTCTTCCATCCTCAACAACCTGAATGACGCCCACTAGCTCCAGTGAGTGAGAAGGCAATGGCAAGCCACTCCAGTACTATTGCCTAGAAAATCCCATGGATGGAGGGGCCTGGTAGGCTGCAGTCTGTGGGGTCACTAAGGGTCGGACACAACTGAGCGACTTCACTTTCACTTTTCACTTTCACACACTGGAGAAGGAAATGGCAACTCACTCCAGTGTTCTTGCCTGGAGAATCCCAGGGATTGGGGAGCCTGGTGGGCTTCCGTCTATGGGGTCACACAGAGTCGGACACGACTGAAGTGACTTAGCAGCAGCAGCAGCTCCAGTAAGGGTGCTATCCTTCCCTCAGTACTGATTCAAACGCTAATTTCTTCTTTGGGTACTCTAATAGACATACCCAGAAATAATGTTTTCCCAGCTGCACTGGCATCCCTTAGCCCAGTTAACACATAAAATTAACCATTACCATACCATTTCATTATCTTCTGGCCAGGGAGGAATTTGCTCATTCAGGCTGCTGGCAGAATTTATTTCCTTATGGAAACAGGAAATAAATAGGACTAAGGGCTAGGACTTAGTAATAATAGGACTAGTTTCTCAATGGCTGTTGGATAGAAACTGTTGCCAGTTCCCTGCTATGTGGCCCTCTCGATAGACAGCTTCCTCTCCTTATAGAAGAGACCAAAAATTCAGTATAATAGAAATCACATGTATTTTAAAAAATAAAAGGGATTTCCCTGGCACTCCAAAGGTTAAGACTCTGAACTTAAAAATTCGGGCTTTCCTGGTGACTTAGCTGGTAAAGAATCCACCTGCAATGTGGGAAACCTGGGTTCTATCCCTGCGTCGGAAAGATCCCCTGGAGAAGGGAATATCAATCCACTCCAGTATTCTTGCCTGGAAAATTCCATGGATAGAGGAGCCTGGTGGGCTACAGTGCCTGGGGTTGCAAAGAGTTGGACATGACTAGGTGACTAAGCACACACTTACAATGCAGGGGTTGCAGATTTGATCCTTGCTCAGGGATCTAAGATCCCACCCCCAAGCAGTGTAGCCAAAATATAAAAAAATACACACTCTCAGAGATCATACAAAATGAAATAATAATGTGCATTTTTTTTAATGAATATGAATTTTAAAATTAGACTTTAATTGGTTTGCAAATTAATTTCAACAAATATGAAGACAGTGAAAATGTCCAGAGTATTATCTTTGCATGGATTTGAATTAAGTTATAAATCAATAACATCATCATTATCATCAAATGAAAAAGGAGATAAGGGTGAGAAGAGGGAAATTTGGACTAAGAGGAAGGGGGAGAAAGGAAGAGGATAATAAAAAGATCCTCAAATATTTAGAAACAAATAACACATTTCTAAATGACAGATGGATCACGGAAGAAATAAAAATGTAAGTGAAAAAGCATTCTGCACTTGAATCATACTGAAAATACAATATATCAAAGCCATTGAGATAGAGATAATTCTTTGTAGAGGGCTATTTTTCAGTTTAAATGTATACATTATAGAAGAAAGGATCAAAATCAGTTATATCAAGTTCTATCTCAAGAAATTATATTTAAAATCAGAAAATGAATCCATATAATTTGTGTAAGGAGAGACATAATAATGGTAAGAATTGAAATTTATAAGATAGAAAAAAATAGAGCAATTAAGAATAGTAATACAGACAAAAGATGCATGCTATGCTTCAATAAAATTCTTATGTAAAATGACATTAGGAAATAATAAAAATGATAAATAACAAAATGTAAATCAAAAAGGTAATGTGTCTATAGTAACTCAATTATTTTTAATAGTAACTCAATTATTTTTAATTATCTTGATTGATTGCATTAGACAAATGTATTCTTTGAAATTTGAACAATTAAATGAAGAGGAAATTCCTAGAAAACTACCAAACTGCCCTCTACAAAACACAGACAAGCTTTCAGAAAACTGAAATGGTAATCAAATGTATCTCCTGTATATTAGCCTCACTCACACAAATGCAAAGGCCATCAGGCCATTTCATAGTTTATTTTTACCAAATCTGCCAATTTGGTAACTGTTTCAAAAAGGAGGAAGGGAAAGAAAGCCAACTCTTGCACATTCATTTTGTAATTATAGCAAAACCTTGAAAGGAAAATTGGACAAGGAAGTGTCAAGAAAAGAAAATATAGAACAAACTCACCTAGGAAGATCCATGTAAATTTTTTAAATTTACCTATGCTTTATTTAAAGCCCAAAATCTTTACACTGTATAAGACAAATTCATTTTTTAAATGCCCCCAATAAAGAATTGGAATACTGGGAAGAATAAAATGAAGTTGCCTTCAAAGGAAGATAACATCCTCAGGACTGAGTTCCTGTAAGGATATCAGAAAATATTACTATTAACCTAGAATTCAGTTCTTACGAATATTAGCAATCAAATGTGGGGACAAGATAAATATATTTTCAGGAATTATATGATTCAGAAAGTTTAACTTTTTAAAAATAATACTTGAGCCTCTGGTGGGAGGAACCCTGGAAAGAGGAAGAGAATAAAAAGACGTGAATTACAAAGCAGTTTCCCCACCCCCTCACCCCCAGCTTTATAGCCAACCTAGGAAATAGCAAGTCCAAATGAAAATAGAAAAATAGGAAGGGTGATTCATCACATAATGAAAAGATAAACATATATTTTACATAGGTTTTGTGATTTAGGATTGCTTTTCATATTTTGCCACTACTATCATACTTGCAGAAAATGAAATGGTTAGATAGCATCACCAACTCAATGGGTATGAAACTGAGCAAACTCTGGGAGACGGTGGAGGACAGAGGACCCCAGCGAGCTTCAGTCCATGCGCTTGCAAAGAGTAGGATGTGACCTAGCAACTGAAAACAACAGCAATGAGAGCAACATACTTCTTGTTTGAATAACTGTCAAAAAATAATAATATTTGCAGTATTACTAGCTTACTTCAATTTTTGTATCACCTTGGACCACACCATGAATGAAT
The DNA here is from genome assembly GCF_049115385.1 of Moschus berezovskii. Classification (NCBI taxonomy): domain Eukaryota; kingdom Metazoa; phylum Chordata; class Mammalia; order Artiodactyla; family Moschidae; genus Moschus; species Moschus berezovskii. Next base: position 41,425,058 of record NC_142483.1, on the reverse strand, counting down.
CATGATTATAGATAAAAGATGGACAGAAATTTCTAATTTCTTACATCAGGTATTGGAAAATTGATAGAAAGTGTTTAAAATTGATTTCTCAAAAAGTAACTCTAATCCGAACTCCACTGTTGAAGTTTATTGCTTAAAGTTAAAAACAGAATAAACCACTAATAATAAAAATAAATCTATATAAAACTAAAACTATGAAGGTCTGGATAAAGGAAAAGAGGTCAGGAATAAGGTATTAATAAGTTTAATAACTCTTATGGGGAAATGATATATATTAAAAAACATGGATAAATCATGTGACCAGAAGTTTCTATATGTTTTTTATTGTCATTGGTGATGACCAGAGAAAATAATACATTATTTCTGGGGAGTGCGGTAGAATGTACATGGAAGGAATACATAACTTTTACTTTTATAAAATATATTTTTGTATCTGCATTCAGTATTTATTTACCTGTCACTCACTACATGTCTTAGGATTTAAACATGAGGTGGAAAATATAAAATTAATTAGGTTATAATTGTTTATCTGTTTTTACTAATTTTATTTGGAGAGTAAAATTGAAAAGTGTAAACAATACTGTAGGTTTCAGAAGTAAAAGTTACCAAGTAACTTTATTGACACTATATTTGTTCTCTAGCCATTTGGAGGCAAATTCCTACCAAGACTTTCTTCTTTGCGCTGCACACTCCCCTTTATGTATCTTTTTTTGTCACATTATTCTTACAGCAGTTACAATGTTCTAAACCCTTCAGATACATTAACTAATCCTCACAGGAATCTTTTTTTTTTTTATTTTTAAAATTTTAATTGGAGGATATTACTTTAAAATATTGTACTGGTTTTGCCATACATTGACATGAATTTGCCCCTGGTGTACATGTGTTCCCCATCTTGAAACCCCCTCCCACCTCCCTCCCCATCCCATCCCTCTGGGTCATCCCAGTGCACCAGCCCTGAGCATCCTGTCTCATGCATCAAACCTGGACTGGCGATTCATTTCATGTATGATAATATACATGTTTCAATGCCATTCTCCCAAATCATCCCACCCTTGCCCTCTCCCACAGAGTCCCAAAGACTGTTCTATACATCTGTGTCTCTTTTGCTGTCTCGCATACAGGGTTATCGTTACCATCTTTCTAAATTCCACATATATGCGTTAGTATACTGTATTGGTGTTTTTCTTTCTGGGAAACTATTCCATTAGCTCCACTTGAGAGATGGTAATGTGAGGCACAGAGCTTAAATGAATTATTTTATAACATTTCAAAATGAGAAGGCCAGGATTTGAACCCAAACAGACTAGTTCCAGATCCCATGGACCAATCTAAATGCTAAATATTATTATTGCCTATACCATTCCAAGCCCCATCAGTTTGCCGGTATTAGTTAAATTGATACCTAAAATGGAATGGTTGCTATTCCAGGGTTAGTCTAATCCAGAAAGATTAAAATTAAGACACTATTGTCCTCATTTTGAACACTCATCTCTGATCTCATCTGTGATGGACTTTTTCTGTGTGTGGATAGTTTCACTTGCAATGAACTTCATGTTGTTAATTTCTTTCCCATGTTTTTTGTTTTTTTTCTTAAGATTCATCTCCTTAATCCTGTCCCTTGGCTATCTTACACCCAAGTATGGTCATCTTTCCTTAATATATTTTTCCTATTTATGGCTGAGGAATAAAATCAATAGCTAATCAAGGCAGCAAAACTTTAGTTTTTTGGTTAAAAACCTTGACTCTCAACTCAGACTGATTGTGCTCAAATTCCAAATCTGCATACCTCACTGAATCTCAGTTTTTATCAGTCAATCACTGCTACTAATTTTGCAGGGGAACCATCTCATATCTCTGATGCAATGTTGTAAATACTTAATAAGCTATGTGTCTAAAATCGCACAACTAATTGTACTTCTTTCTTTGGGTGGTACTGTTGATGTTATAAGGTAATGATAATAACTCTAATGGATGGTTTTCATTAACATTTCTAAACTAGAGGAAATCTGTGTAGCATCTGAGATTTTAAAAAATATCATAGTACATAAAATATTGACTAATCATAGAAGATTCTCAGTGAGCATGTCCCAAAGCAATGAAACCAAAAATAGCGGGTTGATCTAATATCATCTTTTTCCATGTCCCTTCTTCTGCTCCCCAGGTTTAGTAGCAACAAGGAAGGAATTGCTCTCTGTTCCTCGGTTGGCTTTATTTTGAACAGATTCAGCAGGAGAGCAAGGAAACTTTCCTTCCTCAAAGAACCACCAACTCTTTGCATTGAATAGGACCTCAAAGTGTATTCTAGTCAATTTCTACTTCATGGCTACATTCCCAGGACATCACCTATTTCTCATTCTCTATCCCACACCACAGCTTCTATCAGTTCAGTTCAGTTCAGTCACTCAGTCATGTCCGACTCTTTGCGACCCCAAGAACCGCAGCACGCCAGGCCTCCCTGTCCATCACCACCTCCCAGAGTTCACCCAAACTCACATCCATTGAGTCTGTAATGCCATCCAGCCATCTCATCCTCTGTGGTCCCCTTCTCCTCCTGCCCCTAATCCCTCCCAGCATCAGGGTCTTTTCCAATGAGTCAACTCTTTGCACGTGGTGGCCAAAGTATTGGAGTTTCAGCCTCAGCATCAGTCCTTCCAGTGAACACCCAGGACTGATCTCCTTTAGAATGGACTGGTTGGATCTCCTTACAGTCCAAGGGACTCTCAAAAGTCTTCTCTAGCACCACAGTTCAAAAACATCAATTCTTTGGCTCTCAATCTTCACAGTCCAACTCTCACATCCATACATGACCACTGGAAAAATCATAGCTGTGACTAGATGGACCTTTGTTGGCAAAGTAATATCTCTGCTTTTTAATATGCTATCTAGGTTGGTCATAATTTTCCTTCCAAGTAGTAAGCGTCTTTTAATTTCATGGCTGCAATCACCATCTGCAGTGATTTTGCTTCTATGTATAGCCCCAAACCTGTATGCAGGTCAAGAAGCAACAGTCAGAACCAGACAGGGAATAACAGACTGGTTCAGATTTTGGGAAAGGAGTACATCAAGGCTGTATATTGTCACCCCACTTATTTAACTTCTATGCAGGGTACATAATGCGAAGTGCCAGGCAGGATGAAGCAGAAGCTGTATTCAAAATTGCTGGGAGAAATATCAATAAGCTCAGATATGCAGATGATACCACCCTTATGGGAGAAAGCAAAGATAAACTAAAGAGCCTCTTGATGAAGGTGAAAGAGGAGAATGAAAAAGTTGGCTTAAAACTAAATGAATATTGAATGAAAAACTAAGGTCATGGCATCCGATCCCATCATTTATGGCAAATAAGTGGGGAAGCAATGGACCCAGTGACAGACTTTCTTTTCTTGGGCTCCAAAATCACTGCAGATGGTGACTGCAGCCATGAAATTAAAAGACACTTGCTCCTTTTAAATCCATAGAAGAAAAGCTATGACCTACCTAGACCATGTATTAAAAAGCAGAGACATTACTTTGCCAACAAAGGTCTGTCTAATCAAAGCTATGGTTTTTCCAATAGTCATGTATAGATGTGAGAGTCGGACCATAAAGAAGGCTGAACACTAGAGAATTGTTGCTTTTGAACTGTGGTGTTGGAGAAGACTCTTGAAAGTCCCTTGGACTGCAAGGAGATTCAACCAATCCATCCTAAAGGAAATCAATCCTGAATATTCATTGGAACGGCTGACGCTGAACCTCAAGCCCCAATACTTTGGCCACCTGATGAGAAGAGCCAACTCATTGGATGCTGACAAAGATTGAAGGCAGGAGAAGGGGATAGCAGAGAATGAGATGGCTAGATGGCATCACTGACTCAATGGACATGAGTCTGAGCAAATTCCAGGAGATGGTGAAGGACGGATAAGCCTTGCATGCTGCACTCTATGGGTTCACAAAGAGTCAGACACAACTGAGCCACTGAACAAGTCTGGAATATTAAGTCAAACTCTCAGAAGTGAAACAAAAATGGATATTTTAAAATTAGTTTTGCACCAAAAATGATAGAAGAAATGCAATTTCACAATTTGAATATAAATTTGTAGTTCTGATTCTTTTTTTTGGGGGGGGGGGTTCGTCCTTTTGAGAAATTGATGAGTGCTCCAGAGTCCTCTCCCATAGAGAAAACTCAAACGTATTTACATATAATTCTACATACAACTTGAGGGAGTTTAGGGAATTCTTTTAACCCACCTATGGAGTTCAGATTTTTAAAAAATGACCTGTAGTTCTTCTCAGAGCAAATGTTTGTCTGCGTACCCTTTAGCATCTTTTAGATAAAAACATCCAGTGTAGGTTATTACTTTATATTAAGATATATTTCCTGGACTTCATTTCCCTGGAATTGCACAAAGATCTTTAAAATATCTGGTTAATGGACAGAAGCCTCAAGTTAGCTCAATCTAAGGGGAAAAGTACATTAGAAATACATCAGCTGATCTGAATGGTCTTGTAAAGCTCAAAAAAAAAAAAAAAAAAGACAATGGTGCATGTCCAATATTTAGATTTTAATATCATCTTACTTTCCCAAAGCTCTCCACACTGTGAGATCCCAGTGATCACTCACTTATGGTAGCAGACTAAAACAACATCTTATGTCCCCACATGGTGGCCTGTCAATTACCATCAAGTAATTTACACAAAATATTAGAGATTGCCAATGAGATTCAGAAGTGACAGTGACCTTTACTCCCTACCTTGAGAATGCTGGAAAACTAAAGTTGCTTTGTTAGTATCTTTTTGTTGTTGTTCTCCTGTTGTTATTACTTTTCTTCATTGGTTTTAGAAGAGTCAGGAAAGGCATAACTATGTTCACCACATCTGGGGAAATTCTATTTTGTAGCCAGATTGCTATATTTTTTGACTTGAGATGCTGTCAGCCTGACTGATGGGAAAGGAAGGCTGGGCTGAATATTCCTTAATTTGTGGTAGCTGGGAACATAATTTTCCTCTATGTGTTAAGGATATAAGACATCCCTTGGGTCTTGTTAAACTTTCAACTCCACTTATAATAAAGATAGTTCAAAAGAAAAACCAATGTAGTAAAATTTTATATTATTGTACTGTGCAAATTCATATGAAAATCAAAGCATGGGTCCATATGAAAATGCAACTTGGATATCTATCAGTTTATCACCCACCCAACTAATAGTGCCTTCAGAAATTGTTTTCTGAGCATTTTTTTCATATCACTTCACTCAATGATAATCAAATAATAAGACAGCCTGCATTCATATATTTTTCCAAAGTGCTTTTATTAATATGGTCCCATCTGATCTTTATACCAATACTACAGGATTATCATAGGTTACATTTTTCCTTGGATAAAGAGATTAGCAAGGAATAGTGTATCTTATACAGAAATGGTCTAAAGATTCATTTTCTATAAGTCATGTTAAGC